>NW_025062904.1:0-134720 GCF_018153295.1 Drosophila grimshawi
TTCCAAAGATCGATTGAATTCTAAAATCACCTTTATAATTGAAATGGGGCAATTTTTTACGAAGATATGGCCATTTATTTCAAGGTAGACCTTATTTAATGCTTTCCATATTTTTTCTATTTATCGAAGAATATCCCTTCATATCTTTCTTAGATGAGTCGAAAGTCAAATTATTTTAATGCAGTTTTGTTCCACAGATTGCGCGAATTCTAAAAACACCTTTAAAACTGAAATGGGGCAATTTTTGACGAAGATATGGCCATTTATTTCAAGGTAGACCCTATTTAATGCTTTCCATATATTTTCTATTTATCGAAGAATATCCCTTAATATCTTTCTTAGATGAGTCGGAAGTCAAATTATTTTAATGCAGTTTTGTTCCAAAGAATTCTAAAAACACCTTTATAATTGAAATTGGGCAATTTTTTACGAAGATATGGCCATTTATTTCAAGGTAGACCCTATTTAATGCTTTCCATATATTTTCTATTTATCGAAGAATATCCCTTAATATCTTTCTTAGATGAGTCGGAAGTCAAATTATTTTAATGCAGTTTTGTTTCGAAGATCGAGTGAATTCTAAAAACACCTTTATAATTGAAATGGGGCAATTTGAGACAAAGATATGGCCATTTATTTCAAGGTAGACCCTATTTAATGCTTTCCATATATTTTCTATTTATCGAAGAATATCCCTTAATATATTTCTTAGATGAGTCGGAAGTCAAATTATTTTAATGCAGTTTTGTTCCAAAGATTGCGTGAATTCTAAAAACTCCTTTATAATTGAAATGGGGCAATTTTTGATGAAGATATGGCCATTTATTTCAAGGTAGACCCTATTTAATGCTTTCCATATCTTTTCTGTTAATCAAGAATATCCCTTAATATCTTTCTTAGATGAATCGGAAGTCAAATTATTTTAATGCACTTTTGTTCCAAAGATTGAGTGAATTCTAAAAACACCTTTATAATTGAAATGTGGCAATTTGAGACAAAGATATGGCCATTTATTTCAAGGTTGACCCTTTTTAATGTTTGCCTTATATTTTCTATTAATCGAAGAATATCTTTTAATATCTTTCTTAGATGAGTCGGAAGTCAAATTATTTTAATGCAGTTTTGTTCCAAAGATCGAGTGAATTCTAAAAACACCTTTATAATTGAAATGGGGCAATTTTTGACGAAGATATGGCCATTTATTTCAAGGTAGACCCTATTTAATGCTTTCCATATATTTTCTATTTATCGAAAAATATCCCTTAATATCTTTCTTAGATGAGTCGGAAGTCAAATTATTTTAATGCAGTTTTGTTTCAAAGATTGCGTGAATTCTAAAAACACCTTTATAATTGAAATGGGGCAATTTTTGACGAAGATATGGCCATTTATTTCAAGGTAGACCCTATTTAATGCTTTCCATATATTTTCTGTTAATCAAGAATATCCCTTAATATCTTTCTTAGATGAGTCGGAAGTCAAATTATTTTAATGCAGTTTTGTTCCAAAGATCAAGCGAATTCTAAAAACATTTTTATATTTGAAATGGGGCAATTTTTGACGAAGATATGGCCATTTATTTCAAGGTAGACCCTATTTAATGCTTTCCATATATTTTCTATTTATCGAAGAATATCCCTTAATATCTTTCTTAGATGAGTCGGATGTCAAATTATTTTAATGCAGTTTTGTTCCAAAGATTGCGTGAATTCTAAACACTTCTTTATAATTGAAATGGGGCAATTTGAGACAAAGATATGGCCATTTATTTCAAGGTTGACCCTATTTAATGCTTTCCATAGCTTTTCTGTTAATCAAGAATATCCCTTAATATCTTTCTTAGATGAGTCGGAAGTCAAATTATTTTAATGCAGTTTTGTTCCAAAGATCAAGCGAATTCTAAAAACATTTTTATACTTGAAATGGGGCAATTTTCGACGAAGATATGGCCATTTATTTCAAGGTAGACCCTATTTAATGCTTTCCATATATTTTCTATTTATCGAAGAATATCCCTTAATATCTTTCTTAGATGAGTCGGATGTCAAATTATTTTAATGCAGTTTTGTTCCAAAGATTGCGTGAATTCTAAAAACTTCTTTATAATTGAAATGGGGCAATTTTTGACGAAGATATGGCCATTTATTTCAAGGTAGACCCTATTTAATGCTTTCCATAGCTTTTCTGTTAATCAAGAATATCCCTTAATATCTTTCTTAGATGAATCGGAAGTCAAATTATTTTAATGCAGTTTTGTTCCAAAGATTGAGTGAATTCTAAAAACACTTTTATAATTGAAATGTGGCAATTTGAGACAAAGATATGGCCATTTATTTCAAGGTTGACCCTATTTAATGTTTGCCTTATATTTTCTATTAATCGAAGAATATCTTTTAATATCTTTCTTAGATGAGTCGGAAGTCAAATTATTTTAATGCAGTTTTGTTCCAAAGATCGAGCGAATTCTAAAAACACCTTTATAATCGAAATGGCGCAATTGTGGACGAAGATATGGCCATTTATTTCAAGGTACACCCTATTTAATGCTTTCCATATATTTTCTATTTATCGAAGAATATCCCTTAATATCTTTCTTAGATGAGTCGGAAGTCAAATTATTTTAATGCAGTTTTGTTCCAAAGAATTCTAAAAACACCTTTATAATTGAAATGGGGCAATTTCTTACGAAGATATGGCCATTTATTTCAAGGTAGACCCTATTTAATGCTTTCCATATATTTTCTATTTATCGAAGAATATCCCTTAATATCTTTCTTAGATGAGTCGAAGTCAATATTTTATGCAGTTTGTTTCGAGATCGATGAATTCTAAAAAACACCTTTATATTGAAATAGGGCAATTTTTACGAAGATATGGCCATTTATTTCAAGGTAGACCCTATTTAATGCTTTCCATAGCTTTTCTGTTAATCAAGAATATCCCTTAATATCTTTCTTAGATGAATCGGAAGTCAAATTATTTTAATGCAGTTTTGTTTCAAAGATTGAGTGAATTCTAAAAACACCTTTATAATTGAAATGGGGCAATTTGAGACAAAGATATGGCCATTTATTTCAAGGTTGACCCTATTTAATGTTTGCCTTATATTTTTATTTATCGAAGAATATCCCTTAATATCTTTCTTAGATGAGTCGGAAGTCAAATTATTTTAATGCAGTTTTGTTCCAAAGATCAATTGAATTCTAAAATCACCTTTATAATTGAAATGGGGCAATTTTCAAGGTAGACCCTATTTAATGCTTTCCATATATTTTCTATTTATCGAAGAATATCCCTTAATATCTTTCTTAGATGAGTCGGATGTCAAATTATTTTAATGCAGTTTTGTTCCAAAGATCGAGTGAATTCTAAAAACACCTTTATAATATAAATGGGGCAATTTTTGACGAAGATATGGCCATTTATTTCAAGGTAGACCCTATTTAGTGCTTTCCATAGCTTTTCTGTTAATCAAGAATATCCCTTAATATCTTTCTTAGATGAATCGGAAGTCAAATTATTTTAATGCAGTTTTGTTCCAAAGATTGAGTGAATTCTAAAAACACCTTTATAATTGAAATGGGGCAATTTTGGACGAAGATATGGCCATTTATTTCAAGGTACACCCTATTTAATGCTTTCCATATATTTTCTATTTATCGAAGAATATCCCTTAATATCTTTCTTAGATGAGTCGGAAGTCAAATTATTTTAATGCAGTTTTGTTCCAAAGATCGATTGAATTCTAAAATCTTCTTTATAATTGAAATGGGGCAATTTTTTACGAAGATATGGCCATTTATTTCAAGGTAGACCTTATTTAATGCTTTCCATATATTTTCTATTTATCGAAAAATATCCCTTAATATCTTTCTTAGATGAGTCGGAAGTCAAATTATTTTAATGCAGTTTTGTTTCAAAGATTGCGTGAATTCTAAAAACACCTTTATAATTGAAATGGGGCAATTTTTGACGAAGATATGGCCATTTATTTCAAGGTAGACCCTATTTAATGCTTTCCATATATTTTCTGTTAATCAAGAATATCCCTTAATATCTTTCTTAGATGAGTCGGAAGTCAAATTATTTTAATGCAGTTTTGTTCCAAAGATCAAGCGAATTCTAAAAACATTTTTATATTTGAAATGGGGCAATTTTTGACGAAGATATGGCCATTTATTTCAAGGTAGACCCTATTTAATGCTTTCCATATATTTTCTATTTATCGAAGAATATCCCTTAATATCTTTCTTAGATGAGTCGGATGTCAAATTATTTTAATGCAGTTTTGTTCCAAAGATTGCGTGAATTCTAAAAACTTCTTTATAATTGAAATGGGGCAATTTGAGACAAAGATATGGCCATTTATTTCAAGGTTGACCCTATTTAATGCTTTCCATAGCTTTTCTGTTAATCAAGAATATCCCTTAATATCTTTCTTAGATGAGTCGGAAGTCAAATTATTTTAATGCAGTTTTGTTCCAAAGATCAAGCGAATTCTAAAAACATTTTTATACTTGAAATGGGGCAATTTTTGACGAAGATATGGCCATTTATTTCAAGGTAGACCCTATTTAATGCTTTCCATATATTTTCTATTTATCGAAGAATATCCCTTAATATCTTTCTTAGATGAGTCGGAAGTCAAATTATTTTAATGCAGTTTTGTTCCAAAGATTGCGTGAATTCTAAAAACTTCTTTATAATTGAAATGGGGCAATTTTTGACGAAGATATGGCCATTTATTTCAAGGTAGACCCTATTTAATGCTTTCCATAGCTTTTCTGTTAATCAAGAATATCCCTTAATATCTTTCTTAGATGAATCGGAAGTCAAATTATTTTAATGCAGTTTTGTTCCAAAGATTGAGTGAATTCTAAAAACACTTTTATAATTGAAATGTGGCAATTTGAGACAAAGATATGGCCATTTATTTCAAGGTTGACCCTATTTAATGTTTGCCTTATATTTTCTATTAATCGAAGAATATCTTTTAATATCTTTCTTAGATGAGTCGGAAGTCAAATTATTTTAATGCAGTTTTGTTCCAAAGATCGAGCGAATTCTAAAAACACCTTTATAATTGAAATGGCGCAATTTTGGACGAAGATATGGCCATTTATTTCAAGGTACACCCTATTTAATGCTTTCCATATATTTTCTATTTATCGAAGAATATCCCTTAATATCTTTCTTAGATGAGTCGGAAGTCAAATTATTTTAATGCAGTTTTGTTCCAAAGAATTCTAAAAACACCTTTATAATTGAAATGGGGCAATTTCTTACGAAGATATGGCCATTTATTTCAAGGTAGACCCTATTTAATGCTTTCCATATATTTTCTATTTATCGAAGAATATCCCTTAATATCTTTCTTAGATGAGTCGGAAGTCAAATTATTTTAATGCAGTTTTGTTTCGAAGATCGATTGAATTCTAAAAACACCTTTATAATTGAATGAGGGCAATTGTGTACGAAGATATGGCCATTTATTTCAAGGTAGACCCTATTTAATGCTTTCCATAGCTTTTCTGTTAATCAAGAATATCCCTTAATATCTTTCTTAGATGAATCGGAAGTCAAATTATTTTAATGCAGTTTTGTTTCAAAGATTGAGTGAATTCTAAAAACACCTTTATAATTGAAATGGGGCAATTTGAGACAAAGATATGGCCATTTATTTCAAGGTTGACCCTATTTAATGTTTGCCTTATATTTTCTATTTATCGAAGAATATCCCTTAATATCTTTCTTAGATGAGTCGGAAGTCAAATTATTTTAATGCAGTTTTGTTCCAAAGATCGATTGAATTCTAAAATCACCTTTATAATTGAAATGGGGCAATTTTCAAGGTAGACCCTATTTAATGCTTTCCATATATTTTCTATTTATCGAAGAATATCCCTTAATATCTTTCGTAGATGAGTCGGAAGTCAAATTATTTTAATGCAGTTTTGTTCCAAAGATCAAGTGAATTCTAAAAACATTTTTATACTTGAAATGGGGCAATTTTTGACGAAGATATGGCCATTTATTTCAAGGTAGACCCTATTTAATGCTTTCCATATATTTTCTATTTATCGAAGAATATCCCTTAATATCTTTCTTAGATGAGTCGGATGTCAAATTATTTTAATGCAGTTTTGTTCCAAAGATCGAGTGAATTCTAAAAACACCTTTATAATTGAAATGGGGCAATTTTTGACGAAGATATGGCCATTTATTTCAAGGTAGACCCTATTTAGTGCTTTCCATAGCTTTTCTGTTAATCAAGAATATCCCTTAATATCTTTCTTAGATGAATCGGAAGTCAAATTATTTTAATGCAGTTTTGTTCCAAAGATTGAGTGAATTCTAAAAACACCTTTATAATTGAAATGGGGCAATTTTGGACGAAGATATGGCCATTTATTTCAAGGTACACCCTATTTAATGCTTTCCATATATTTTCTATTTATCGAAGAATATCCCTTAATATCTTTCTTAGATGAGTCGGAAGTCAAATTATTTTAATGCAGTTTTGTTCCAAAGATCGATTGAATTCTAAAATCTTCTTTATAATTGAAATGGGGCAATTTCTTACGAAGATATGGCCATTTATTTCAAGGTAGACCCTATTTAATGCTTTCCATATATTTTCTATTTATCGAAAAATATCCCTTAATATCTTTCTTAGATGAGTCGGAAGTCAAATTATTTTAATGCAGTTTTGTTTCAAAGATTGCGTGAATTCTAAAAACACCTTTATAATTGAAATGGGGCAATTTTTGACGAAGATATGGCCATTTATTTCAAGGTAGACCCTATTTAATGCTTTCCATATATTTTCTGTTAATCAAGAATATCCCTTAATATCTTTCTTAGATGAGTCGGAAGTCAAATTATTTTAATGCAGTTTTGTTCCAAAGATCAAGCGAATTCTAAAAACATTTTTATATTTGAAATGGGGCAATTTTTGACGAAGATATGGCCATTTATTTCAAGGTAGACCCTATTTAATGCTTTCCATATATTTTCTATTTATCGAAGAATATCCCTTAATATCTTTCTTAGATGAGTCGGATGTCAAATTATTTTAATGCAGTTTTGTTCCAAAGATTGCGTGAATTCTAAAAACTTCTTTATAATTGAAATGGGGCAATTTGAGACAAAGATATGGCCATTTATTTCAAGGTTGACCCTATTTAATGCTTTCCATAGCTTTTCTGTTAATCAAGAATATCCCTTAATATCTTTCTTAGATGAGTCGGAAGTCAAATTATTTTAATGCAGTTTTGTTCCAAAGATCAAGCGAATTCTAAAAACATTTTTATACTTGAAATGGGGCAATTTTTGACGAAGATATGGCCATTTATTTCAAGGTAGACCCTATTTAATGCTTTCGATATATTTTCTATTTATCGAAGAATATCCCTTAATATCTTTCTTAGATGAGTCGGAAGTCAAATTATTTTAATGCAGTTTTGTTCCAAAGATTGCGTGAATTCTAAAAACTTCTTTATAATTGAAATGGGGCAATTTTTGACGAAGATATGGCCATTTATTTCAAGGTAGACCCTATTTAATGCTTTCCATAGCTTTTCTGTTAATCAAGAATATCCCTTAATATCTTTCTTAGATGAATCGGAAGTCAAATTATTTTAATGCAGTTTTGTTCCAAAGATCGATCGAATTCTAAAAACACCTTTATAATTGAAATGGCGCAATTTTGGACGAAGATATGGCCATTTATTTCAAGGTACACCCTATTTAATGCTTTCCATATATTTTCTATTTATCGAAGAATATCCCTTAATATCTTTCTTAGATGAGTCGGAAGTCAAATTATTTTAATGCAGTTTCTTTCCAACGAATTCTAAAAACACCTTTATAATTGAAATGGGGCAATTGTTGACGAAGATATGGCCATTTATTTCAAGGTTGACCCTATTTAATGTTTGCCTTATATTTTCTATTAATCGAAGAATATCTTTTAATATCTTTCTTAGATGAGTCGGAAGTCAAATTATTTTAATGCAGTTTTGTTCCAAAGATCGAGCGAATTCTAAAAACACCTTTATAATTGAAATGGCGCAATTTTGGACGAAGATATGGCCATTTATTTCAAGGTACACCCTATTTAATGCTTTCCATATATTTTCTATTTATCGAAGAATATCCCTTAATATCTTTCTTAGATGAGTCGGAAGTCAAATTATTTTAATGCAGTTTTGTTCCAAAGAATTCTAAAAACACCTTTATAATTGAAATGGGGCAATTTCTTACGAAGATATGGCCATTTATTTCAAGGTAGACCCTATTTAATGCTTTCCATATATTTTCTATTTATCGAAGAATATCCCTTAATATCTTTCTTAGATGAGTCGGAAGTCAAATTATTTTAATGCAGTTTTGTTTCAAAGATTGAGTGAATTCTAAAAACAACTTTATAATTGAAATGGGGCAATTTTTTACGAAGATATGGCCATTTATTTCAAGGTAGACCCTATTTAATGCTTTCCATAGATTTTCTGTTAATCAAGAATATCCCTTAATATCTTTCTTAGATGAATCGGAAGTCAAATTATTTTAATGCAGTTTTGTTTCAAAGATTGAGTGAATTCTAAAAACACCTTTATAATTGAAATGGGGCAATTTGAGACAAAGATATGGCCATTTATTTGAAGGTTGACCCTATTTAATGCTTTCCATATATTTTCTATTTATCGAAGAATATCCCTTAATATCTTTCTTAGATGAGTCGGAAGTCAAATTATTTTAATGCAGTTTTGTTCCAAAAGATCGATTGAATTCTAAAATCACCTTTATAATTGAAATGGGGCAATTTTCAAGGTAGACCCTATTTAATGCTTTCCATATATTTTCTATTTATCGAAGAATATCCCTTAATATCTTTCTTAGATGAGTCGGAAGTCAAATTATTTTAATGCAGTTTTGTTCCGAAGATCGATTAAATTCTAAAAACACCTTTATAATTGAAATGAGGCAATTTTTTACGAAGATATGGCCATTTATTTCAAGGTAGACTCTATTTAATGCTTTCCATATATTTTCTATTTATCGAAGAATATCCCTTAATATCTTTCTTAGATGAGTCGGAAGTCAAATTATTTTAATGCAGTTTTGTTCCAAAGATCAAGTGAATTCTAAAAACATTTTTATACTTGAAATGGGGCAATTTTTGACGAAGATATGGCCATTTATTTCAAGGTAGACCCTATTTAATGCTTTCCATATATTTTCTATTTATCGAAGAATATCCCTTAATATCTTTCTTAGATGAGTCGGATGTCAAATTATTTTAATGCAGTTTTGTTCCAAAGATCGAGTGAATTCTAAAAACACCTTTATAATTGAAATGGGGCAATTTTTGACGAAGATATGGCCATTTATTTCAAGGTAGACCCTATTTAGTGCTTTCCATAGCTTTTCTGTTAATCAAGAATATCCCTTAATATCTTTCTTAGATGAATCGGAAGTCAAATTATTTTAATGCAGTTTTGTTCCAAAGATTGAGTGAATTCTAAAAACACCTTTATAATTGAAATGGGGCAATTTTGGACGAAGATATGGCCATTTATTTCAAGGTACACCCTATTTAATGCTTTCCATATATTTTCTATTTATCGAAGAATATCCCTTAATATCTTTCTTAGATGAGTCGGAAGTCAAATTATTTTAATGCAGTTTTGTTCCAAAGATCGATTGAATTCTAAAATCTTCTTTATAATTGAAATGGGGCAATTTTTTACGAAGATATGGCCATTTATTTCAAGGTAGACCTTATTTAATGCTTTCCATATATTTTCTATTTATCGAAGAATATCCTTTCATATCTTTCTTAGATGAGTCGAAAGTCAAATTATTTTAATGCAGTTTTGTTCCACAGATTGCGCGAATTCTAAAAACACCTTTAAAACTGAAATGGGGCAATGTTTTACGAAGATATGGCCATTTATTTCAAGGTTGACCCTATTTAATGTTTGCCTTATATTTTCTATTAATCGAAGAATATCCCTTAATATCTTTCTTAGATGAGTCGGAAGTCAAATTATTTTAATGCAGTTTTGTTCCAAAGATCAAGTGAGTTCTAAAAACACCTTTATAATTGAAATTGGGGCAATTTTAGATGAGAGATATGGCCATTTATTTCAAGGTAGACCCTATTTAATGCTTTCCATAGCTTTTCTGTTAATCAAGAATATCCCTTAATATCTTTCTTAGATGAATCGGAAGTCAAATTATTTTAATGCAGTTTTGTTCCAAAGATTGAGTGAATTCTAAAAACACCTTTATAATTGAAATGGGGCAATTTTGGACGAAGATATGGCCATTTATTTCAAGGTACACCCTATTTAATGCTTTCCATATATTTTCTATTTAACGAAGAATATCCCTTAATATCTTTCTTAGATGAGTCGGAAGTCAAATTATTTTAATGCAGTTTTGTTCCAAAGATCGATTGAATTCTAAAATCTTCTTTATAATTGAAATGGGGCAATTTCTTACGAAGATATGGCCATTTATTTCAAGGTAGACCCTATTTAATGCTTTCCATATATTTTCTATTTATCGAAGAATATCCCTTAATATCTTTCTTAGATGAGTCGGAAGTCAAATTATTTTAATGCAGTTTTGTCTAGAAGATCGATGGAATTCTAAAAACATCTTTATAATGGAATGAGGGCAATTGTGTACGAAGATATGGCCATTTATTTCAAGGTAGACCCTATTTAATGCTTTCCATAGCTTTTCTGTTAATCAAGAATATCCCTTAATATCTTTCTTAGATGAATCGGAAGTCAAATTATTTTAATGCAGTTTTGTTTCAAAGATTGAGTGAATTCTAAAAACACCTTTATAATTGAAATGGGGCAATTTGAGACAAAGATATGGCCATTTATTTCAAGGTTGACCCTATTTAATGTTTGCCTTATATTTTCTATTTATCGAAGAATATCCCTTAATATCTTTCTTAGATGAGTCGGAAGTCAAATTATTTTAATGCAGTTTTGTTCCAAAGATCGATTGAATTCTAAAATCACCTTTATAATTGAAATGGGGCAATTTTCAAGGTAGACCCTATTTAATGCTTTCCATATATTTTCTATTTATCGAAGAATATCCCTTAATATCTTTCGTAGATGAGTCGGAAGTCAAATTATTTTAATGCAGTTTTGTTCCAAAGATCAAGTGAATTCTAAAAACTTTTTTATACTTGAAATGGGGCAATTTTTGACGAAGATATGGCCATTTATTTCAAGGTAGACCCTATTTAATGCTTTCGATTTTTTTTCTATTTATCGAAGAATATCCCTTAATATCTTTCTTAGATGAGTCGGAAGTCAAATTATTTTAATGCAGTTTTGTTCCAAAGATCAAGTGAATTCCAAAAACATTTTTATAATTGAAATGGGGCAATTTTTGACGAAGATATGGCCATTTATTTCAAGGTAGACCCTATTTAATGCTTTCCATATATTTTCTATTTATCGAAGATTATCCCTTAATATCTTTCTTAGATGAGTCGGAAGTCAAATTATTTTAAAGCAGTTTTGTTCCAGAGATCAAGTGAATTCTAAAAACATCTTTATAAATAAAATGGGGCAATTTTGGACGAAGATATGGCCATTTATTTCAAGGTAGACCCTATTTAATGCTTTCCATATATTTTCTATTTATCGAAGAATATCCCTTAATATCTTTCTTAGATGAGTCGGAAGTCAAATTATTTTAATGCAGTTTTGTTCCACAGATTGCGCGAATTCTAAAAACACCTTTATAATTGAAATGCGGCAATTTTTGACGAAGATATGGCCATTTATTTCAAGGTAGACCTTATTTAATGCTTTCCATAGCTTTTCTGTTAATCAAGAATATCCCTTAATATCTTTCTTAGATGAATCGGAAGTCAAATTATTTTAATGCAGTTTTGTTCCAAAGATTGATTGAATTCTAAAAACACCTTTATAATTGAAATGGGACAATTTGAGACAAAGATATGGCCATTTATTTCAAGGTTGACCCTATTTAATGTTTGCCTTATATTTTCTATTAATCGAAGAATATCTTTTAATATCTTTCTTAGATGAGTCGGAAGTCAAACTATTTTAATGCAGTTTTGTTCCAAAGAATTCTAAAAACACCTTTATAATTGAAATGGGGCAATTTGAGACAAAGATATGGCCATTTATTTCAAGGTAGACCCTATTTAATGCTTTCCATATATTTTCTATTTATCGAAGAATATCCCTTAATATCTTTCTTAGATGAGTCGGAAGTCAAATTATTTTAATGCAGTTTTGTTCCAAAGAATTCTAAAAACACCTTTATAATTGAAATGGGGCAATTTCTTACGAAGATATGGCCATTTATTTCAAGGTAGACCCTATTTAATGCTTTCCATATATTTTCTATTTATCGAAGAATATCCCTTAATATCTTTCTTAGATGAGTCGGAAGTCAAATTATTTTAATTCAGTTTTGTTTCGACGATCGATTGAATTCTAAAAAACACCTTTATAATTGAAATAGGGCAATTTTTTACGAAGATATGGCCATTTATTTCAAGGTAGACCCTATTTATGCTTTCCATATATTTTCTATTTATCGAAGAATATCCCTTAATATCTTTCTTAGATGAGTCGGAAGTCAAATTATTTTAATGCAGTTTTGTTTCAAAGATTGAGTGAATTCTAAAAACACCTTTATAATTGAAATGGGGCAATTTGAGACAAAGATATGGCCATTTATTTCAAGGTTGACCCTATTTAATGTTTGCCTTATATTTTCTATTAATCGAAGAATATCTTTTAATATCTTTCTTAGATGAGTCGGAAGTCAAATTATTTTAATGCAGTTTTGTTCCAAAGATCAAGTGAATTCTAAAAACACCTTTATAATTGAAATGGGGCAATTTTTGACGAAGATATGGCCATTTATTTCAAGGTAGACCCTATTTAATGCTTTCCATATATTTTCTATTTATCGAAGAATATCCCTTAATATCTTTCTTAGATGAGTCGGAAGTCAAATAATTTTAATGCAGTTTTGTTCCAAAGAATTCTAAAAACACCTTTATAATTGAAATGGGGCAATTTCTTACGAAGATATGGCCATTTATTTCAAGGTAGACCCTATTTAATGCTTTCCATATATTTTCTATTTATCGAAGAATATCCCTTAATATCTTTCTTAGATGAGTCGGAAGTCAAATTATTTTAATGCAGTTTTGTTTCGAAGATCGATTGAATTCTAAAAACACCTTTATAATTGAAATAGGGCAATTTTTTACGAAGATATGGCCATTTATTTCAAGGTAGACCCTATTTAATGCTTTCCATAGCTTTTCTATTTATCGAAGAATATCCCTTAATATCTTTCTTAGATGAGCCGGAAGTCAAATTATTTTAATGCAGTTTTGTTCCAAAGATCAAGCGAATCTTAAAAACATCTTTATAATTGAAATGGGGCAATTTGAGACAAAGATATGGCCATTTATTTGAAGGTTGACCCTATTTAATGTTTGCCTTATATTTTCTATTAATCGAAGAATATCTTTTAATATCTTTCTTAGATGAGTCGGAAGTCAAATTATTTGAATGCAGTTTTGTTCCAAAGAATTCTAAAAACACCTTTATAATTGAAATGGGGCAATTTTTGACGAAGATATGGCCATTTATTTCAAGGTAGACCCTATTTAATGCTTTCCATATATTTTCTATTTATCGAAGAATATCCCTTAATATCTTTCTTAGATGAGTCGGAAGTCAAATTATTTTAATGCAGTTTTGTTCCAAAGATAGATTGAATTCTAAAATCACCTTTATAATTGAAATGGGGCAATTTTTGACGAAGATATGGCCATTTATTTCAAGGTAGACCCTATTTAATGCTTTCCATATATTTTCTATTTATCGAAGAATATCCCTTAATATCTTTCTTAGATGAGTCGGAAGTCAAATTATTTTAATGCAGTTTTGTTCCGAAGATCGATTAAATTCTAAAAACACCTTTATAATTGAAATGAGGCAATTTTTTACGAAGATATGGCCATTTATTTCAAGGTAGACTCTATTTAATGCTTTCCATATATTTTCTATTTATCGAAGAATATCCCTTAATATCTTTCGTAGATGAGTCGGAAGTCAAATTATTTGAAAGCAGTTTTGTTCCAAAGCTTGCGTGAATTCTAAAAACACCTTTATAATTGAAATGGGGCAATTTTTTACGAAGATATGGCCATTTATTTCAAGGTAGACCCTATTTAATGCTCTCCATAGCTTTTCTGTTAATCAAGAATATCCCCTAATATCTTTCTTAGATGAATCGGAAGTCAAATTATTTTAATGCAGTTTTGTTCCAAAGATTGAGTGAATTCTAAAAACACCTTTATAATTGAAATGGGGCAATTTGAGACAAAGATATGGCCATTTATTTCAAGGTTGACCCTATTTAATGTTTGCCTTATATTTTCTAATAATCGAAGAATATCTTTTAATATCTTTCTTAGATGAGTCGGAAGTCAAATTATTTTAATGCAGTTTTGTTCCAAAGATTGAGTAAATTCTAAAAACACCTTTATAATTGAAATGGGGCAATTTTTGACGAAGATATGGCCATTTATTTCAAGGTAGACCCTATTTAATGCTTTCCATATATTTTCTATTTATCGAAGAATATCCCTTAATATCTTTCTTAGATAAGTCGGAAGTCAAATTATTTTAATGCAGTTTTGTTCCAAAGATCGATTAAATTCCAAAATCACCTTTATAATTGAAATGGGGCAATTTTTGACGAAGATATGGCCATTTATTTCAAGGTAGACCTTATTTAATGCTTTCCATATATTTTCTATTTATCGAAGAATATTCCTTAATATCTTTCTTAGATAAGTCGGAAGTCAAATTATTTTTATGCAGTTTTGTTCCAAAGAATTCTAAAAACACCTTTAAAACTGAAATGGGGCAATTTTTGACGAAGATATGGCCATTTATTTCAAGGTAGACCTTATTTAATGCTTTCCATAGCTTTTCTGTTAATCAAGAATATCCCTTAATATCTTTCTTAGATGAATCGGAAGTCAAATTATTTTAATGCAGTTTTGTTCCAAAGATTGAGTGAATTCTAAAAACACCTTTATAATTGAAATGGGGCAATTTGAGACAAAGATATGGCCATTTATTTCAAGGTTGACCCTATTTAATGTTTGCCTTATATTTTCTATTAATCGAAGAATATCTTTTAATATCTTTCTTAGATGAGTCGGAAGTCAAATTATTTTAATGCAGTTTTGTTCCAAAGAATTCTAAAAACACCTTTATAATTGAAATGGGGCAATTTTTGACGAAGATATGGCCATTTATTTCAAGGTAGACCCTATTTAATGCTTTCCATATATTTTCTATTTATCGGAGAATATCCCTTAATATCTTTCTTAGATGAGTCGGAAGTCAAATTATTTTAATGCAGTTTTGTTCCAAAGAATTCTAAAAACACCTTTATAATTGAAATGGGGCAATTTTTGACGAAGATATGGCCATTTATTTCAAGGTAGACCCTATTTAATGCTTTCCATATATTTTCTGTTTAATCAAGAATATCCCTTAATATCTTTCTTAGATGAATCGGAAGTCAAATTATTTTAATGCAGTTTTGTTCCAAAGCTTGCGTGAATTCTAAAAACACCTTTATAATTGAAATAGGGCAATTTTTGACGAAGATATGGCCATTTATTTCAAGGTAGACCCTATTTAATGCTTTCCATAGCTTTTCTGTTAATCAAGAATATCCCTTAATATCTTTCTTAGATGAATCGGAAGTCAAATTATTTTAATGCAGTTTTGTTTCAAAGATTGAGTGAATTCTAAAAACACCTTTATAATTGAAATGGGGCAATTTGAGACAAAGATATGGCCATTTATTTCAAGGTTGACCCTATTTAATGTTTGCCTTATATTTTCTATTAATCGAAGAATATCTTTTAATATCTTTCTTAGATGAGTCGGAAGTCAAATTATTTTAATGCAGTTTTGTTCCAAAGAATTCTAAAAACACCTTTATAATTGAAATGGGGCAATTTGAGACAAAGATATGGCCATTTATTTCAAGGTTGACCCTATTTAATGTTTGCCGTATATTTTCTATTAATCGAAGAATATCTTTTAATATCTTTCTTAGATGAGTCGGAAGTCAAATTATTTTAATGCAGTTTTGTTCCAAAGAATTCTAAAAACACCTTTATAATTGAAATGGGGCAATTTTTGACGAAGATATGGCCATTTATTTCAAGGTAGACCCTATTTAATGCTTTCCATATATTTTCTATTTATCGAAGAATATCCCTTAATATCTTTCTTAGATGAGTCGGAAGTCAAATTATTTTAATGCAGTTTTGTTCCAAAGATCAAGTGAATTCTAAAAACACTTTTATTCTTGAAATGGGGCAGTTTTTGACGAAGATATGGCCATTTATTTCAAGGTAGACCCTATTTAATGCTTTCCATATATTTTCTATTTATCGAAGAATATCCCTTAATATCTTTCTTAGATGAGTCGGAAGTCAAATTATTTTTATGCAGTTTGTTTCGAAAGATCGATTGAATTCTAAAAACACCTTTATAATTGAAATGGGGCAATTTTTTACGAAGATATGGCCATTTATTTCAAGGTAGACCCTATTTAATGCTTTCCATAGCTTTTCTGTTAATCAAGAATATCCCTTAATATCTTTCTTAGATGAATCGGAAGTCAAATTATTTTAATGCAGTTTTGTTTCAAAGATTGAGTGAATTCTAAAAACACCTTTATAATTGAAATTGGGCAATTTGAGACAAAGATATGGCCATTTATTTCAAGGTTGACCCTATTTAATGTTTGCCTTATATTTTGTATTAATCGAAGAATATCTTTTAATATCTTTCTTAGATGAGTCGGAAGTCAAATTATTTTAATGCAGTTTTGTTCCAAAGAATTCTAAAAACACCTTTATAATTGAAATGGGGCAATTTTAGACGAATATATGGCCATTTATTTCAAGGTAGACCCTATTTAATGCTTTCCATATATTTTCTATTTATCGAAGAATATCCCTTAATATCTTTCTTAGATGAGTTGGAAGTCAAATTAAATTAATGCAGTGTTGTTCCAAAGATCGAGCGAATTCTAAAAACACCTTTATAATTGAAATGGGGCAATTTTTGACGAAGATATGGCCATTTATTTCAAGGTAGACCCTATTTAATGCTTTCCATATATTTTCTATTTATCGAAGAATATCCCTTAATATCTTTCGTAGATGAGTCGGAAGTCAAATTATTTTAATGCAGTTTTGTTCCAAAGCTTGCGTGAATTCTAAAAACACCTTCATAATTGAAATGGGGCAATTTTTGACGAAGATATGGCCATTTATTTCAAGGTAGACCCTATTTAATGCTCTCCATAGCTTTTCTGTTAATCAAGAATATCCCTTAATATCTTTCTTAGATGAATCGGAAGTCAAATTATTTTAATGCAGTTTTGTTCCAAAGATTGAGTGAATTCTAAAAACACCTTTATAATTGAAATGGGGCAATTTGAGACAAAGATATGGCCATTTATTTCAAGGTTGACCCTATTTAATGCTTTCCATAGCTTTTCTGTTAATCAAGAATATCCCTTAATATCTTTCTTAGATGAATCGGAAGTCAAATTATTTTAATGCAGTTTTGTTCCAAAGATCGATTGAATTCTAAAAACACTTTTATACTTGAAATGGGGCAATTTTTGACGAAGATATGGCCATTTATTTCAAGGTAGACCCTATTTAATGCTTTCCATATATTTTCTATTTATCGAAGAATATCCCTTTATATCTTTCTTAGATGAGTCGGAAGTCAAATTATTTTTATGCAGTTTTCTTCCAAAGATCGATTGAATTCTAAAAACACCTTTATAATTGAAATAGGGCAATTTTTTACGAAGATATGGCCATTTATTTCAAGGTAGACCCTATTTAATGCTTTCCATAGCTTTTCTGTTAATCAAGAATATCCCTTAATATCTTTCTTAGATGAATCGGAAGTCAAATTATTTTAATGCAGTTTTGTTTCAAAGATTGAGTGAATTCTAAAAACACCTTTATAATTGAAATGGGGCAATTTGAGACAAAGATATGGCCATTTATTTCAAGGTTGACCCTATTTAATGTTTGCCTTATATTTTCTATTAATCGAAGAATATCTTTTAATATCTTTCTTAGATGAGTCGGAAGTCAAATTATTTTAATGCAGTTTTGTTCCAAAGAATTCTAAAAACACCTTTATAATTGAAATGGGGCGATTTTAGACGAATATATGGCCATTTATTTCAAGGTAGACCCTATTTAATGCTTTCCATATATTTTCTATTTATCGAAGAATATCCCTTAATATCTTTCTTAGATGAGTCGGAAGTCAAATTATTTTAATGCAGTTTTGTTCCAAAGATCAACTGAATTCTAAAATCACCTTTATAATTGAAATGGGGCAATTTTTGACGAAGATATGGCCATTTATTTCAAGGTAGACCCTATTTAATGCTTTCCATATATTTTCTATTTATCGAAGAATATCCCTTAATATCTTTCTTAGATGAATCGGAAGTCAAATTATTTTAATGCAGTTTTGTTCCAAAGCTTGCGTGAATTCTAAAAACAGCTTTATAATTGAAATGGGGCAATTTTTGACGAAGATATGGCCATTTATTTCAAGGTAGACCCTATTTAATGCTTTCCATATATTTTCTATTTATCAAAGAATATCCCTTAATATCTTTCTTAGATGAGTCGGAAGTCAAATTATTTTAATGCAGTTTTGTTTCGAAGATCGAGTAAATTCTAAAAACACCTTTATAATTGAAAGAGTGCAATTTTTTACGAAGATATGGCCATTTATTTCAAGGTAGACCCTATTTAATGCTTTCCATAGCTTTTCTGTTAATCAAGAATATCCCTTAATATCTTTCTTAGATGAATCGGAAGTCAAATTATTTTAATGCAGTTTTGTTCCAAAGATTGAGTGAATTCTAAAAACACCTTTATAATTGAAATGGGGCAATTTTTGACAAAGATATGGCCATTTATTTCAAGGTTGACCCTATTTAATGTTTGCCTTATATTTTCTATTAATCGAAGAATATCTTTAAATATCTTTCTTAGATGAGTCGGAAGTCAAATTATTTTAATGCAGTTTTGTTTCAAAGATCAAGCGAATTCTAAAAACACCTTTATAATTGAAATGGGGCAATTTTGGACGAAGATATGGCCATTTATTTCAAGGTAGACCCTATTTAATGCTTTCCATATAATTTCTATTTATCGAAGAATATCCCTTAATATCTTTCTTAGATGAGTCGGAAGTCAAATTATTTTAATGCAGTTTTGTTCCAAAGATCGAGTGAATTCTAAAAACACCTTTATAATTGAAATGGGGCAATTTTTGACGAAGATATGGCCATTTATTTCAAGGTAGACCCTATTTAATGCTTTCCATATATTTTCTATTTATCGAAGAATATCCCTTAATATCTTTCTTAGATGAGTCGGAAGTCAAATTAGTTTAATGCAGTTTTGTTCCAAAGATTGCGTGAATTCTAAAAACACCTTTGTAATTGAAATGGGGCCATTTTTGACGAAGATATGGCCATTTATTTCAAGGTAGACCCTATTTAATGCTGTCCATATATTTTCTATTTATCGAAGAATATCCCTTAATATCTTTCTTAGATGAGTCGGAAGTCAAATTATTATAATGCAGTTTCGTTCCAACGAATTCTAAAAACACCTTTATAATTGAAATGGGGCAAATTTTTGACGAAGATATGGCCATTTATTTCAAGGTAGACCCTATTTAATGCTTTCCATATATTTTCTATTTATCGAAGAATATCCCTTAATATCTTTCTTAGATGAGTCGGAAGTCAAATTATTTTAATGCAGTTTTGTTCCAAAGATCGATTGAATTCTAAAAACACCTTTATGATTGAAATGGGGCAAGTTTTTACGAAGATATGGCCATTTATTTCAAGGTAGACCCTATTTAATGCTTTCCATATATTTTCTATTTATCGAAGAATATCCCTTAATATCTTTCTTAGATGAGTCGGAAGTCAAATTATTTTAACGCAGTTCTGTTCCAAAGATCAAGTGAATTCTAAAAACACCTTTATAATTGAAATGGAGCAATTTTTGACGAAGATATGGCCATTTATTTCAAGGTAGACCCTATTTAATGCTTTCCATAGCTTTTCTGTTAATCAAGAATATCCCTTAATATCTTTCTTAGATGAATCGGAAGTCAAATTATTTTAATGCAGTTTTGTTCCAAAGATTGAGTGAATTCTAAAAACACCTTTATAATTGAAATGGGGCAAGTTTTTACGAAGATATGGCCATTTATTTCAAGGTAGACCCTATTTAATGCTTTCCATATATTTTCTATTTATCGAAGAATATCCCTTAATATCTTTCTTAGATGAATCGGAAGTCAAATTATTTTAATGCAGTTTTGTTCCGAAGATCGATTGAATTCTAAAAACACCTTTATAATTGAAATGGGGCAATTTTTTACGAAGATATGGCCATTTATTTCAAGGTAGACCCTATTTAATGCTTTCCATATATTTTCTATTTATCGAAGAATATCCCTTAATATCTTTCGTAGATGAGTCGGAAGTCAAATTATTTGAATGCAGTTTTGTTCCAAAGCTTGCGTGAATTCTAAAAACACCTTTATAATTGAAATAGGGCAATTTTTTACGAAGATATGGCCATTTATTTCAAGGTAGACCCTATTTAATGCTCTCCATAGCTTTTCTGTTAATCAAGAATATCCCTTAATATCTTTCTTAGATGAATCGGAAGTCAAATTATTTTAATGCAGTTTTGTTCCAAAGATTGAGTGAATTCTAAAAACACCTTTATAATTGAAATGGGGCAATTTGAGACAAAGATATGGCCATTTATTTCAAGGTTGACCCTATTTAATGTTTGCCTTATATTTTCTAATAATCGAAGAATATCTTTTAATATCTTTCTTAGATGAGTCGGAAGTCAAATTATTTTAATGCAGTTTTGTTCCAAAGATTGAGTAAATTCTAAAAACACCTTTATAATTGAAATGGGGCAATTTTTGACGAAGATATGGCCATTTATTTCAAGGTAGACCCTATTTAATGCTTTCCATATATTTTCTATTTATCGAAGAATATCCCTTAATATCTTTCTTAGATAAGTCGGAAGTCAAATTATTTTAATGCAGTTTTGTTCCAAAGATCGATTAAATTCCAAAATCACCTTTATAATTAAAATGGGGCAATTTTTTACGAAGATATGGCCATTTATTTCAAGGTAGACCTTATTTAATGCTTTCCATATATTTTCTATTTATCGAAGAATATCCCTTAATATCTTTCTTAGATGAGTCGGAAGTCAAATTATTTTTATGCAGTTTTGTTCCAAAGAATTCTAAAAACACCTTTAAAACTGAAATGGGGCAATTTTTGACGAAGATATGGCCATTTATTTCAAGGTAGACCTTATTTAATGCTTTCCATAGCTTTTCTGTTAATCAAGAATATCCCTTAATATCTTTCTTAGATGAATCGGAAGTCAAATTATTTTAATGCAGTTTTGTTCCAAAGATTGAGTGAATTCTAAAAACACCTTTATAATTGAAATGGGGCAATTTGAGACAAAGATATGGCCATTTATTTCAAGGTTGACCCTATTTAATGTTTGCCTTATATTTTCTATTAATCGAAGAATATCTTTTAATATCTTTCTTAGATGAGTCGGAAGTCAAATTATTTTTATGCAGTTTTGTTCCAAAGAATTCTAAAAACACCTTTAAAACTGAAATGGGGCAATTTTTGACGAAGATATGGCCATTTATTTCAAGGTAGACCCTATTTAATGCTTTCCATATATTTTCTATTTATCGAAGAATATCCCTTAATATCTTTCTTAGATGAGTCGGAAGTCAAATTATTTTAATGCAGTTTTGTTCCAAAGCTTGCGTGAATTCTAAAAACACCTTTATAATTGAAATGGGGCAATTTTTGACGAAGATATGGCCATTTATTTCAAGGTAGACCCTATTTAATGCTTTCCATATATTTTCTATTTATCGAAGAATATCCCTTAATATCTTTCTTAGATGAATCGGAAGTCAAATTATTTTAATGCAGTTTTGTTCCGAAGATCGATTGAATTCTAAAAACACCTTTATAATTGAAATGAGGCAATTTTTTACGAAGATATGGCCATTTATTTCAAGGTAGACCCTATTTAATGCTTTCCATATATTTTCTATTTATCAAAGAATATCCCATAATATCTTTCTTAGATGAGTCGGAAGTCAAATTATTTTAATGCAGTTTTGTTTCGAAGATCGATTGAATTCTAAAAACACCTTTATAATTGAAATAGGGCAATTTTTTACGAAGATATGGCCATTTATTTCAAGGTAGACCCTATTTAATGCTTTCCATAGCTTTTCTGTTAATCAAGAATATCCCTTAATATCTTTCTTAGATGAATCGGAAGTCAAATTATTTTAATGCAGTTTTGTTTCAAAGATTGAGTGAATTCTAAAAACACCTTTATAATTGAAATGGGGCAATTTGAGACAAAGATATGGCCATTTATTTCAAGGTTGACCCTATTTAATGTTTGCCTTATATTTTCTATTAATCGAAGAATATCTTTTAATATCTTTCTTAGATGAGTCGGAAGTCAAATTATTTTAATGCAGTTTTGTTTCAAAGATCGAGCGAATTCTAAAAACACCTTTATAATTGAAATGGGGCAATTTTGGACGAAGATATGGCCATTTATTTCAAGGTAGACCCTATTTAATGCTTTCCATATATTTTCTATTTATCGAAGAATATCCCTTAATATCTTTCTTAGATGAGTCGGAAGTCAAATTAATTTAATGCAGTTTTGTTCCAAAGATCGAGTGAATTCTAAAAACACCTTTATAATTGAAATGGGGCAATTTTTGACGAAGATATGGCCATTTATTTCAAGGTAGACCCTATTTAATGCTTTCCATATATTTTCTATTTATCGAAGAATATCCCTTAATATCTTTCTTAGATGAGTCGGAAGTCAAATTATTTTAATGCAGTTTCGTTCCAAAGATTGCGTGAATTCTAAAAACACCTTTGTAATTGAAATGGGGCCATTTTTGACGAAGATATGGCCATTTATTTCAAGGTAGACCCTATTTAATGCTTTCCATATATTTTCTATTTATCGAAGAATATCCCTTAATATCTTTCTTAGATGAGTCGGAAGTCAAATTATTTTAATGCAGTTTTGTTCCAAAGATCGATTGAATTCTAAAAACACCTTTATAATTGAAATGGGGCAATTTTTGACGAAGATATGGCCATTTATTTCAAGGTAGACCCTATTTAATGCTTTCCATATATTTTCTATTTATCGAAGATTATCCCTTAATATCTTTCTTAGATGAGTCGGAAGTCAAATTATTTTAATGCAGTTTTGTTCCAAAGATCGATTGAATTCTAAAAACACCTTTATAATTGAAATGGGGCAATTTTTTACGAAGATATGGCCATTTATTTCAAGGTAGACCCTATTTAATGCTTTCCATATATTTTCTATTTATCGAAGAATATCCCTTAATATCTTTCTTAGATGAGTCGGAAGTCAAATTATTTTAATGCAGTTTTGTTCCAAAGATCGAGTGAATTCTAAAAACACCTTTATAATTGAAATGGGGCAATTTTTGACGAAGAAATGGCCATTTATTTCAAGGTAGACCCTATTTAATGCTTTCCATATATTTTCTATTTATCGAAGAATATCTTTTAATATCTTTCTTAGATGAATCGGAAGTCAAATTATTTTAATGCAGTTTTGTTCCAAAGATCGATTGAATTCTAAAAACACCTTTATAATTGAAATGGGGCAATTTTGGACGAAGATATGGCCATTTATTTCAAGGTAGACCCTATTTAATGCTTTCCATATATTTTCTATTTATCGAAAAATATCCCTTAATATCTTTCTTAGATGAGTCGAAATTCAAATTATTTTAATGCAGTTTTGTTCCAAAGATCGATTGAATTCTAAAAACACCTTTATAATTGAAATGGGGCAATTTTTTACGAAGATATGGCCATTTATTTCAAGGTAGACCCTATTTAATGCTTTCCATATATTTTCTATTTATCGAAGAATATCCCTTAATATCTTTCTTAGATGAGTCGGAAGTCAAATTATTTTAATGCAGTTTTGTTTCGAAGATCGATTGAATTCTAAAAACACCTTTATAATTGAAATAGGGCAATTTTTTACGAAGATATGGCCATTTATTTCAAGGTAGACCCTATTTAATGCTTTCCATAGCTTTTCTGTTAATCAAGAATATCCCTTAATATCTTTCTTAGATGAATCGGAAGTCAAATTATTTTAATGCAGTTTTGTTTCAAAGATTGAGTGAATTCTAAAAACACCTTTATAATTGAAATGGGGCAATTTGAGACAAAGATATGGCCATTTATTTCAAGGTTGACCCTATTTAATGTTTGCCTTATATTTTCTATTAATCGAAGAATATCTTTTAATATCTTTCTTAGATGAGTCGGAAGTCAAATTATTTGAATGCAGTTTTGTTCCAAAGAATTCTAAAAACACCTTTATAATTGAAATGGGGCAATTTTAGACGAATATATGGCCATTTATTTCAAGGTAGACCCTATTTAATGCTCTCCATATATTTTCTATTTATCGAAGAATATCCCTTAATATCTTTCTTAGATGAGTCGGAAGTCAAATTATTTTAATGCAGTTTTGTTCCAAAGATCGATTGAATTCTAAAATCACCTTTATAATTGAAATGGGGCAATTTTTGACGAAGATATGGCCATTTATTTCAAGGTAGACCCTATTTAATGCTTTCCATATATTTTCTATTTATCGAAGAATATCCCTTAATATCTTTCTTAGATGAATCGGAAGTCAAATTATTTTAATGCAGTTTTGTTCCGAAGATCGATTGAATTTTAAAAACACCTTTATAATTGAAATGAGGCAATTTTTTACGAAGATATGGCCATTTATTTCAAGGTAGACCCTATTTAATGCTTTCCATATATTTTATATTTATCGAAGAATATCCCTTAATATCTTTCGTAGATGAGTCGGAAGTCAAATTATTTGAATGCAGTTTTGTTCCAAAGCTTGCGTGAATTCTAAAAACACCTTTATAATTGAAATGGGGCAATTTTTGACGAAGATATGGCCATTTATTTCAAGGTAGACCCTATTTAATGCTCTCCATAGCTTTTCTGTTAATCAAGAATATCCCTTAATATCTTTCTTAGATGAATCGGAAGTCAAATTATTTTAATGCAGTTTTGTTCCAAAGATTGAGTGAATTCTAAAAACACCTTTATAATTGAAATGGGGCAATTTGAGACAAAGATATGGCCATTTATTTCAAGGTTGACCCTATTTAATGTTTGCCTTGTATTTTCTAATAATCGAAGAATATCTTTTAATATCTATCTTAGATGAGTCGGAAGTCAAATTATTTTAATGCAGTTTTGTTCCAAAGATTGAGTAAATTCTAAAAACACCTTTATAATTGAAATGGGGCAATTTTTGACGAAGATATGGCCATTTATTTCAAGGTAGACCCTATTTAATGCTTTCCATATATTTTCTATTTATCGAAGAATATCCCTTAATATCTTTCTTAGATAAGTCGGAAGTCAAATTATTTTAATGCAGTTTTGTTCCAAAGATCGATTAAATTCCAAAATCATCTTTATAATTAAAATGGGGCAATTTTTTACGAAGATATGGCCATTTATTTCAAGGTAGACCTTATTTAATGCTTTCCATATATTTTCTATTTATCGAAGAATATCCCTTAATATCTTTCTTAGATGAGTCGGAAGTCAAATTATTTTTATGCAGTTTTGTTCCAAAGAATTCTAAAAACACCTTTAAAACTGAAATGGGGCAATTTTTGACGAAGATATGGCCATTTATTTCAAGGTAGACCTTATTTAATGCTTTCCATAGCTTTTCTGTTAATCAAGAATATCCCTTAATATCTTTCTTAGATGAATCGGAAGTCAAATTATTTTAATGCAGTTTTGTTCCAAAGATTGAGTGAATTCTAAAAACACCTTTATAATTGAAATGGGGCAATTTGAGACAAAGATATGGCCATTTATTTCAAGGTCGACCCTATTTAATGTTTGCCTTATATTTTCTATTAATCGAAGAATATCTTTTAATATCTTTCTTAGATGAGTCGGAAGTCAAATTATTTTAATGCAGTTTTGTTCCAAAGAATTCTAAAAACACCTTTATAATTGAAATGGGGCAATTTTTGACGAAGATATGGCCATTTATTTCAAGGTAGACCCTATTTAATGCTTTCCATATATTTTCTATTTATCGAAGAATATCCCTTAATATCTTTCTTAGATGAGTCGGAAGTCAAATTATTTTAATGCAGTTTTGTTCCAAAGAATTCTAAAAACACCTTTATAATTGAAATGGGGCAATTTTTGACGAAGATATGGCCATTTATTTCAAGGTAGACCCTATTTAATGCTTTCCATATATTTTCTATTTATCGAAGAATATCCCTTAATATCTTTCTTAGATGAATCGGAAGTCAAATTATTTTAATGCAGTTTTGTTCCGAAGATCGATTGAATTCTAAAAACACCTTTATAATTGAAATGAGGCAATTTTTTACGAAGATATGGCCATTTATTTCAAGGTAGACCCTATTTAATGCTTTCCATATATTTTCTATTTATCAAAGAATATCCCTTAATATCTTTCTTAGATGAGTCGGAAGTCAAATTATTTGAATGCAGTTTTGTTCCAAAGCTTGCGTGAATTCTAAAAACACCTTTATAATTGAAATAGGGCAATTTTTTACGAAGATATGGCCATTTATTTCAAGGTAGACCCTATTTAATGCTTTCCATAGCTTTTCTGTTAATCAAGAATATCCCTTAATATCTTTCTTAGATGAATCGGAAGTCAAATTATTTTAATGCAGTTTTGTTCCAAAGATTGAGTGAATTCTAAAAACACCTTTATAATTGAAATGGGGCAATTTGAGACAAAGATATGGCCATTTATTTCAAGGTTGACCCTATTTAATGTTTGCCTTATATTTTCTATTAATCGAAGAATATCTTTTAATATCTTTCTTAGATGAGTCGGAAGTCAAATTATTTTAATGCAGTTTTGTTCCAAAGATCGAGTGAATTCTAAAAACACCTTTATAATTGAAATGGGGCAATTTTTGACGAAGATATGGCCATTTATTTCAAGGTAGACCCTATTTAATGCTTTCCATATCTTTTCTATTAATCGAAGAATATCCCTTAATATCTTTCTTAGATGAGTCGGAAGTCAAATTATTTTAATGCAGTTTTGTTCCAAAGATTGAGTGAATTCTAAAAACACCTTTATAATTGAAATGGGGCAATTTGAGACAAAGATATGGCCATTTATTTCAAGGTTGACCCTATTTAATGTTTGCCTTATATTTTCTATTAATCGAAGAATATCTTTTAATATCTTTCTTAGATGAGTCGGAAGTCAAATTATTTTAATGCAGTTTTGTTCCGAAGATCGATTGAATTCTAAAAACACCTTTATAATTGAAATGGGGCAATTTTTGACGAAGATATGGCCATTTATTTCAAGGTAGACCCTATTTAGTGCTTTCCATATATTTTCTATTTATCGAAGAATATCCCTTAATACCTTTCTTAGATGAGTCGGAAGTCAAATTATTTTAATGCAGTTTTGTTCCAAAGATTGAGTGAATTCTAAAAACACCTTTATAATTGAAATGGGGCAATTTGAGACAAAGATATGGCCATTTATTTCAAGGTTGACCCTATTTAATGTTTGCCTTATATTTTCTATTAATCGAAGAATATCTTTTAATATCTTTCTTAGATGAGTCGGAAGTCAAATTATTTTAATGCAGTTTTGTTCCAAAGAATTCTAAAAACACCTTTATAATTGAAATGGGGCAATTTTTGACGAAGATATGGCCATTTATTTCAAGGTAGACCCTATTTAATGCTTTCCATATATTTTCTATTTATCGAAGAATATCCCTTAATATCTTTCTTAGATGAGTCGGAAGTCAAATTATTTTAATGCAGTTTTGTTCCAAAGATCGATTGAATTCTAAAAATCACCTTTATAATTGAAATGGGGCAATTTTTGACGAAGATATGGCCATTTATTTCAAGGTAGACCCTATTTAATGCTTTCCATATATTTTCTATTTATCGAAGAATATCCCTTAATATCTTTCTTAGATGAATCGGAAGTCAAATTATTTTAATGCAGTTTTGTTCCGAAGATCGATTGAATTCTAAAAACACCTTTATAATTGAAATGAGGCAATTTTTTACGAAGATATGGCCATTTATTTCAAGGTAGACCCTATTTAATGCTTTCCATATATTTTCTATTTATCAAAGAATATCCCTTAATATCTTTCTTAGATGAGTCGGAAGTCAAATTATTTTAATGCAGTTTTGTTTCGAAGATCGATTGAATTCTAAAAACACCTTTATAATTGAAATAGGGCAATTTTTTACGAAGATATGGCCATTTATTTCAAGGTAGACCCTATTTAATGCTTTCCATAGCTTTTCTGTTAATCAAGAATATCCCTTAATATCTTTCTTAGATGAATCGGAAGTCAAATTATTTTAATGCAGTTTTGTTCCAAAGATTGAGTGAATTCTAAAAACACCTTTATAATTGAAATGGGGCAATTTGAGACAAAGATATGGCCATTTATTTCAAGGTTGACCCTATTTAATGTTTGCCTTATATTTTCTATTAATCGAAGAATATCTTTTAATATCTTTCTTAGATGAGTCGGAAGTCAAATTAGTTTAATGCAGTTTTGTTTCGAAGATCGATTGAATTCTAAAAACACCTTTATAATTGAAATGGAGCAATTTTTGACGAAGATATGGCCATTTATTTCAAGGTAGACCCTATTTAATGCTTTCCATATATTTTCTATTTATCGAAGAATATCCCTTAATATCTTTCTTAGATGAGTCGGAAGTCAAATTATTTTAATGCAGTTTTGTTCCAAAGATTGAGTGAATTCTAAAAACACCTTTATAATTGAAATGGGGCAATTTTGAGACAAAGATATGGCCATTTATTTCAAGGTTGACCCTATTTAATGTTTGCCTTATATTTTCTATTAATCGAAGAATATCTTTTAATATCTTTCTTAGATGAGTCGGAAGTCAAATTATTTGAATGCAGTTTTGTTCCAAAGAATTCTAAAAACACCTTTATAATTGAAATGGGGCAATTTTAGACGAATATATGGCCATTTATTTCAAGGTAGACCCTATTTAATGCTTTCCATATATTTTCTATTTATCGAAGAATATCCCTTAATATCTTTCTTAGATGAGTCGGAAGTCAAATTATTTTAATGCAGTTTTGTTCCAAAGATCGATTGAATTCTAAAATCACCTTTATAATTGAAATGGGGCAATTTTTGACGAAGATATGGCCATTTATTTCAAGGTAGACCCTATTTAATGCTTTCCATATATTTTCTATTTATCGAAGAATATTGCTTAATATCTTTCTTAGATGAATCGGAAGTCAAATTATTTTAATGCAGTTTTGTTCCGAAGATCGATTGAATTCTAAAAACACCTTTATAATTGAAATGGGGCAATTTTTTACGAAGATATGGCCATTTATTTCAAGGTAGACCCTATTTAATGCTTTCCATATATTTTCTATTTATCGAAGAATATCCCTTAATATCTTTCTTAGATGAGTCGGAAGTCAAATTATTTGAATGCAGTTTTGTTCCAAAGCTTGCGTGAATTCTAAAAACACCTTTATAATTGAAATGGGGCAATTTTTGACGAAGATATGGCCATTTATTTCAAGGTAGACCCTATTTAATGCTCTCCATAGCTTTTCTGTTAATCGAAGAATATCCCTTAATATCTTTCTTAGATGAATCGGAAGTCAAATTATTTTAATGCAGTTTTGTTCCAAAGATTGAGTGAATTCTAAAAACACCTTTATAATTGAAATGGGGCAATTTGAGACAAAGATATGGCCATTTATTTCAAGGTTGACCCTATTTAATGCTTTCCATATATTTTCTATTTATCAAAGAATATCCCTTAATATCTTTCTTAGATGAGTCGGAAGTCAAATTATTTTAATGCAGTTTTGTTTCGAAGATCGATTGAATTCTAAAAACACCTTTATAATTGAAATAGGGCAATTTTTTACGAAGATATGGCCATTTATTTCAAGGTAGACCCTATTTAATGCTTTCCGTAGCTTTTCTGTTAATCGAAGAATATCCCTTAATATCTTTCTTAGATGAATCGGAAGTCAAATTATTTTAATGCAGTTTTGTTCCAAAGATTGAGTGAATTCTAAAAACACCTTTATAATTGAAATGGGGCAATTTGAGACAAAGATATGGCCATTTATTTCAAGGTTGACCCTATTTAATGTTTGGCTTATATTTTCTATTAATCAAAGAATATCCCTTAATATCTTTCTTAGATGAGTCGGAAGTCAAATTATTTTAATGCAGTTTTGTTCCAAGATCGAGTGAACTCTAAAACACCTTTATAATTGAAATGGAGCAATTTTTGACGAAGATATGGCCATTTATTTCAGGTAGACCCTATTTAGTACTTTCCATATATTTTCTATTTATCGAAGAATATCCCTTAATACCTTTCTTAGATGAGTCGGAAGTCAAATTATTTTAATGCAGTTTTGTTCCAAAGATTGAGTGAATTCTAAAAACACCTTTATAATTAAAATGGGGCAATTTGAGACAAAGATATGGCCATTTATTTCAAGGTTGACCCTATTTAATGTTTGCCTTTTATTTTCTATTAATCGAAGAATATCTCTTAATATCTTTCTTAGATGAGTCGGAAGTCAAATTATTTGAATGCAGTTTTGTTCCAAAGAATTCTAAAAACACCTTTATAATTGAAATGGGGCAATTTTAGACGAATATATGGCCATTTATTTCAAGGTAGACCCTATTTAATGCTTTCCATATATTTTCTATTTATCGAAGAATATCCCTTAATATCTTTCTTAGATGAAACGGAAGTCAAATTATTTTAATGCAGTTTTGTTCCAAAGATCGATTGAATTCTAAAATCACCTTTATAATTGAAATGGGGCAATTTTTGACGAAGATATGGCCATTTATTTCAAGGTAGACCCTATTTAATGCTTTCCATATATTTTCTATTTATCGAAGAATATCCCTTAATATCTTTCTTAGATGGATCGGAAGTCAAATTATTTTAATGCAGTTTTGTTCCGAAGATCGATTGAATTCTAAAAACACCTTTATAATTGAAATGAGGCAATTTTTTACGAAGATATGGCCATTTATTTCAAGGTAGACCCTATTTAATGCTTTCCATATATTTTCTATTTATCGAAGAATATCCCTTAATATCTTTCGTAGATGAGTCGGAAGTCAAATTATTTGAATGCAGTTTTGTTCCAAAGCTTGTGTGAATTCTAAAAACACCTTTATAATTGAAATGGGGCAATTTTTGACGAAGATATGGCCATTTATTTCAAGGTAGACCCTATTTAATGCTCTCCATAGCTTTTCTGTTAATCAAGAATATCCCTTAATATCTTTCTTAGATGAATCGGAAGTCAAATTATTTTAATGCAGTTTTGTTCCAAAGATTGAGTGAATTCTAAAAACACCTTTATAATTGAAATGGGGCAATTTGAGACAAAGATATGGCCATTTATTTCAAGGTTGACCCTATTTAATGTTTGCCTTATATTTTCTAATAATCGAAGAATATCTTTTAATATCTTTCTTAGATGAGTCGGAAGTCAAATTATTTTAATGCAGTTTTGTTCCAAAGATTGAGTAAATTCTAAAAACACCTTTATAATTGAAATGGGGCGATTTTTGACGAAGATATGGCCATTTATTTCAAGGTAGACCCTATTTAATGCTTTCCATATATTTTCTATTTATCGAAGAATATCCCTTAATATCTTTCTTAGATAAGTCGGAAGTCAAATTATTTTAATGCAGTTTTGTTCCAAAGATTGAATGAAATCTAAAAACACCTTTATAATTGAAATGGGGCAATTTGAGACAAAGATATGGCCATTTATTTCAAGGTAGACCTTATTTAATGCTCTCCATATATTTTCTATTTATCGAAGAATATCTCTTAATATCTTTCTTAGATGAGTCGGAAGTCAAATTATTTTTATGCAGTTTTGTTCCAAAGAATTCTAAAAACAACTTTAAAACTGAAATGGGGCAATTTTTGACGAAGATATGGCCATTTATTTCAAGGTAGACCTTATTTAATGCTTTCCATAGCTTTTCTGTTAATCAAGAATATCCCTTAATATCTTTCTTAGATGAATCGGAAGTCAAATTATTTTAATGCAGTTTTGTTCCAAAGATTGAGTGAATTTCAAAAACACCTTTATAATTGAAATGGGGCAATTTGAGACAAAGATATGGCCATTTATTTCAAGGTTGACCCTATTTAATGTTTGCCTTATATTTTCTATTAATCGAAGAATATCTTTTAATATCTTTCTTAGATGAGTCGGAAGTCAAATTATTTTAATGCAGTTTTGTTCCAAAGAATTCTAAAAACACCTTTATAATTGAAATGGGGCAATTTTTGACGAAGATATGGCCATTTATTTCAAGGTAGACCCTATTTAATGCTTTCCATATATTTTCTATTTATCGAAGAATATCCCTTAATATCTTTCTTAGATGAGTCGGAAGTCAAATTCATTTAATGCAGTTTTGTTCCAAAGATCGATTGAATTCTAAAAACACCTTTATAATTGAAATGGGGCAATTTTTGACGAAGATATGGCCATTTATTTCAAGGTAGACCCTATTTAATGCTTTCCATAGCTTTTCTGTTAATCAAGAATATCCCTTAATATCTTTCTTAGATGAATCGGAAGTCAACTTATTTTAATGCAGTTTTGTTCCAAAGATCGATTGAATTCTAAAAACACCTTTATAATTGAAATGGGGCAATTTTTGACGAAGATATGGCCATTTATTTCAAGGTAGACCCTATTTAATGCTTTCCATAGCTTTTCTGTTAATCAAGAATATCCCTTAATATCTTTCTTAGATGAATCGGAAGTCAAATTATTTTAATGCAGTTTTGTTCCAAAGATTGAGTGAATTCTAAAAACACCTTTATAATTGAAATGGGGCAATTTGAGACAAAGATATGGCCATTTATTTCAAGGTTGACCCTATTTAATGTTTGCCTTATATTTTCTATTAATCGAAGAATATCTTTTAATATCTTTCTTAGATGAGTCGGAAGTCAAATTATTTTAATGCAGTTTTGTTCCAAAGAATTCCAAAAACACCTTTATAATTGAAATGGGGCAATTTTGGACGAAGATATGGCCATTTATTTCAAGGTAGACCCTATTTAATGCTTTCGATATATTTTCTATTTATCCAAGAATATCCCTTAATATCTTTCTTAGATGAGTCGGAAGTCAAATTATTTTAATGCAGTTTTGTTTCGAAGATTGGGTGAATTCTAAAAACACCTTTATAATTGAAATGGGGCAATTTGAGACAAAGATATGGCCATTTATTTCAAGGTTGACCCTATTTAATGTTTGCCGTATATTTTCTATTAATCGAAGAATATCTTTTAATATCTTTCTTAGATGAGTCGGAAGTCAAATTATTTTAATGCAGTTTTGTTCCAAAGAATTCTAAAAACACCTTTATAATTGAAATGGGGCAATTTTTGACGAAGATATGGCCATTTATTTCAAGGTAGACCCTATTTAATGCTTTCCATATATTTTCTATTTATCGAAGAATATCCCTTAATATCTTTCTTAGATGAGTCGGAAGTCAAATTATTTTAATGCAGTTTTGTTCCAAAGATCAAGTGAATTCTAAAAACACTTTTATACTTGAAATGGGGCAGTTTTTGACGAAGATATGGCCATTTATTTCAAGGTAGACCCTATTTAATGCTTTCCATATATTTTCTATTTATCGAAGAATATCCCTTAATATCTTTCTTAGATGAGTTGGAAGTCAAATTATTTTAATGCAGTTTTGTTTCAAAGATCGAGCGAATTCTAAAATCACCTTTATAATTGAAATGGGGCTATTTTTGACGAAGATATGGCCATTTATTTCAAGGTAGACCCTATTTAATGCTTTCCATATATTTTCTATTTATCGAAGAATATCCCTTAATATCTTTCGTAGATGAGTCGGAAGTCAAATTATTTTAATGCAGTTTTGTTCCAAAGCTTGCGTGAATTCTAAAAACACCTTTATAATTGAAATGGGGCAATTTTTGACGAAGATATGGCCATTTATTTCAAGGTAGACCCTATTTAATGCTCTCCATAGCTTTTCTGTTAATCAAGAATATCCCTTAATATCTTTCTTAGATGAATCGGAAGTCAAATTATTTTAATGCAGTTTTGTTCCAAAGATTGAGTGAATTCTAAAAACACCTTTATAATTGAAATGGGGCAATTTGAGACAAAGATATGGCCATTTATTTCAAGGTTGACCCTATTTAATGCTTTCCATAGCTTTTCTGTTAATCAAGAATATCCCTTAATATCTTTCTTAGATGAATCGGAAGTCAAATTATTTTAATGCAGTTTTGTTTCAAAGATCGATTGAATTCTAAAAACACTTTTATACTTGAAATGGGGCAATTTTTGACGAAGATATGGCCATTTATTTCAAGGTAGACCCTATTTAATGCTTTCCATATATTTTCTATTTATCGAAGAATATCCCTTTATATCTTTCTTAGATGAGTCGGAAGTCAAATTATTTTTATGCAGTTTTGTTCCAAAGATCGATTAAATTCTAAAAAACACCTTTATAATTGAAATAGGGCAATTTTTTACGAAGATATGGCCATTTATTTCAAGGTAGACCCTATTTAATGCTTTCCATAGCTTTTCTGTTAATCAAGAATATCCCTTAATATCTTTCTTAGATGAATCGGAAGTCAAATTATTTTAATGCAGTTTTGTTCCAAAGATTGAGTGAATTCTAAAAACACCTTTATAATTGAAATGGGGCAATTTGAGACAAAGATATGGCCATTTATTTCAAGGTTGACCCTATTTAATGTTTGCCTTATATTTTCTATTAATCGAAGAATATCTTTTAATATCTTTCTTAGATGAGTCGGAAGTCAAATTATTTTAATGCAGTTTTGTTTCAAAGATTGCGTGAATTCCAAAAACACCTTCATAATTGAAATGGGGCAATTTTAGACGAATATATGGCCATTTATTTCAAGGTAGACCCTATTTAATGCTTTCCATATATTTTCTATTTATCGAAGAATATCCCTTAATATCTTTTTTAGATGAGTCGGAAGTCAAATTATTTTAATGCAGTTTTGTTCCAAAGCTTGCGTGAATTCTAAAAACACCTTTATAATTGAAATGGGGCAATTTTTGACGAAGATATGGCCATTTATTTCAAGGTAGACCTTATTTAATGTTTTCCATATATTTTCTATTTATCGAATATCCCTTAATATCTTTCTTAGATGAGTCGGAAGTCAAATTATTTTAATGCAGTTTTGTTCCAAAGATCAAGTGAATTCTAAAAACACCTTTATAATTGAAATGGGGCAATTTTTGACGAAGATATGGCCATTTATTTCAAGGTAGACCCTATTTAATGCTTTCCATATATTTTCTATTTATCGAAGAATATCCCTTAATATCTTTCTTAGATGAGTCGGAAGTCAAATTATTTGAATGCAGTTTTGTTCCAAAGAATTGTAAAAACATCTTTATTAGTGAAATGGGGCAATTTGAGACGAAGATATGGCCATTTATTTCAAGGTTGACCCTATTTAATGTTTGGCTTATATTTTCTATTAATCAACAATATCCCTTAATATCTTTCTTAGATGAGTCGGAAGTCAAATTATTTTAGTGCAGTTTTGTTCCAAAGAATTCTAAAAACACCTTTATAATTGAAATGGGGCAATTTTTGACGAAGATATGACCATTTATTTCAAGGTAGAGCCTATTTAATGCTTTCCATATATTTTCTATTTATCGAGATATCATTTAATATCGTTCTTAGATGAGTCGGAAGTCAAATTATTTTAATGCAGTTTTGTTCCAAAGATCAAGTGAATTCTAAAAACACTTTTATACTTGAAATGGGGCAGTTTTTGACGAAGATATGGCCATTTATTTCAAGGTAGACCCTATTTAATGCTTTCCATATATTTTCTATTTATCGAAGAATATCCCTTAATATCTTTCTTAGATGAGTCGGAAGTCAAATTATTTTTATGCAGTTTTGTTCCAAAGATCGATTGAATTCTAAAAACACCTTTATAATTGAAATGGGGCAATTTTTTACGAAGATATGGCCATTTATTTCAAGGTAGACCCTATTTAATGCTTTCCATAGCTTTTTTGTTAATCAAGAATATCCCTTAATATCTTTCTTAGATGAATCGGAAGTCAAATTATTTTAATGCAGTTTTGTTTCAAAGATTGAGTGAATTCTAAAAACACCTTTATAATTTAAATTGGGCAATTTGAGACAAAGATATGGCCATTTATTTCAAGGTTGACCCTATTTAATGTTTGCCTTATATTTTCTATTAATCGAAGAATATCTTTTAATATCTTTCTTAGATGAGTCGGAAGTCAAATTATTTTAATGCAGTTTTGTTCCAAAGAATTCTAAAAACACCTTTATAATTGAAATGGGGCAATTTTAGACGAATATATGGCCATTTATTTCAAGGTAGACCCTATTTAATGCTTTCCATATATTTTCTATTTATCGAAGAATATCCCTTAATATCTTTCTTAGATGAGTTGGAAGTCAAATTATTTTAATGCAGTTTTGTTCCAAAGATCGAGCGAATTCTAAAATCACCTTTATAATTGAAATGGGGCAATTTTTGACGAAGATATGGCCATTTATTTCAAGGTAGACCCTATTTAATGCTTTCCATATATTTTCTATTTATCGAAGAATATCCCTTAATATCTTTCGTAGATGAGTCGGAAGTCAAATTATTTTAATGCAGTTTTGTTCCAAAGCTTGCGTGAATTCTAAAAACACCTTTATAATTGAAATGGGGCAATTTTTGACGAAGATATGGCCATTTATTTCAAGGTAGACCCTATTTAATGCTTTCCATATATTTTCTATTTATTGAAGAATATCCCTTAATATCTTTCTTAGATGAGTCGGAAGTCAAATTATTTTAATGCAGTTTTGTTCCAAAGATTGCGTGAATTCTAAAAACACCTTTGTAATTGAAATGGGGCCATTTTTGACGAAGATATGGCCATTTATTTCAAGGTAGACCCTATTTAATGCTTTCCATATATTTTCTATTTATCGAAGAATATCCCTTAATATCTTTCTTAGATGAGTCGGAAGTCAAATTATTTTAATGCAGTTTCGTTCCAACGAATTCTAAAAACACCTTTATAATTGAAATGGGGCAATTTTTGACGAAGATATGGCCATTTATTTCAAGGTAGACCCTATTTAATGCTTTCCATATATTTTCTATTTATCGAAGAATGTCCCTTAATATCTTTCTTAGATGAGTCGGAAGTCAAATTATTTTAATGCAGTTTTGTTCCAAAGATCGAGTGAATTCTAAAAACACCTTTATAATTGAAATGGGGCAATTTTTGACGAAGATATGGCCATTTATTTCAAGGTAGACCCTATTTAATGCTTTCCATAGCTTTTCTGTTAATCAAGAATATCCCTTAATATCTTTCTTAGATGAGTCGGAAGTCAAATTATTTTAATGCAGTTTTGTTCCAAAGATTGAGTGAATTCTAAAAACACCTTTATAATTGAAATGGGGCAATTTGAGACAAAGATATGGCCATTTATTTCAAGGTTGACCCTATTTAATGTTTGCCTTATATTTTCTATTGATCGAAGAATATCTTTTAATATCTTTCTTAGATGAATCGGAAGTCAAATTATTTTAATGCAGTTTTGTTCCAAAGATCGATTGAATTCTAAAAACACCTTTATAATTGAAATGGGGCAATTTTGGACGAAGATATGGCCATTTATTTCAAGGTAGACCCTATTTAATGCTTTCCATATATTTTCTATTTATCGAAAAATATCCCTTAATATCTTTCTTAGATGAGTCGAAATTCAAATTATTTTAATGCAGTTTTGTTCCAAAGATCGATTGAATTCTAAAAACACCTTTATAATTGAAATGGGGCAATTTTTTACGAAGATATGGCCATTTATTTCAAGGTAGACCCTATTTAATGCTTTCCATATATTTTCTATTTATCGAAGAATATCCCTTAATATCTTTCTTAGATGAGTCGGAAGTCAAATTATTTTAATGCAGTTTTGTTCCAAAGATCGATTGAATTCTAAAAACACCTTTATAATTGAAATGGGGCAATTTTTGACGAAGATATGGCCATTTATTTCAAGGTAGACCCTATTTAATGCTTTCCATAGCTTTTCTGTTAGTCAAGAATATCCCTTAATATCTTTCTTAGATGAATCGGAAGTCAAATTATTTTAATGCGGTTTTGTTTCAAAGATCGAGTGAATTCTAAAAACACCTTTATAATTGAAATGGGGCAATTTGAGACAAAGATATGGCCATTTATTTCAAGGTTGACCCTATTTAATGTTTGCCTTATATTTTCTATTAATCGAAGAATATCTTTTAATATCTTTCTAAGATGAGTCGGAAGTCAAATTATTTTAATGCAGTTTTGTTCCAAAGAATTCTAAAAACACCTTTATAATTGAAATGGGGCAATTTTTGACGAAGATATGGCCATTTATTTCAAGGTAGACCCTATTTAATGCTTTCCATATATTTTTTATTTATCGAAGAATATCCCTTAATATCTTTTTTAGATGAGTCGGAAGTCAAATTATTTTAATGCAGTTTTGTTTCAAAGATTAAGCGAATTCTAAAAACACCTTTATAATTGAAATGGGGCAATTTTTGACGAAGATATGGCCATTTATTTCAAGGTAGACCCTATTTAATGCTTTCCATATATTTTCTATTTATCGAAGAATATCCCTTAATATCTTTCTTAGATGAATCGGAAGTCAAATTATTTTAATGCAGTTTTGTTCCGAAGATCGATTGAATTCTAAAAACACCTTTATAATTGAAATGAGGCAATTTTTTACGAAGATATGGCCATTTATTTCAAGGTAGACCCTATTTATGCCTTCCATATATTTTCTATTTATCGAAGAATATCCCCTTAATATCTTTCTTAGATGAATCGGAAGTCAAATTATTTTAATGCAGTTTTGTTCCGAAGATCGATTGAATTCTAAAAACACCTTTATAATTGAAATGAGGCAATTTTTTACGAAGATATGGCCATTTATTTCAAGGTAGACCCTATTTAATGCTTTCCATATATTTTCTATTTATCAAAGAATATCCCTTAATATCTTTCTTAAATGAGTCGGAAGTCAAATTATTTGAAAGCAGTTTTGTTTCAAAGCTTGCGTGAATTCTAAAAACACCTTTATAATTGAAATGGGGCAATTTTTGACGAAGATATGGCCATTTATTTCAAGGTAGACCCTATTTAATGCTTTCCATAGCTTTTCTGTTAATCAAGAATATCCCTTAATATCTTTCTTAGATGAATCGGAAGTCAAATTATTTTAATGCAGTTTTGTTCCAAATATTGAGTGAATTCTAAAAACACCTTTATAATTGAAATGGGGCAATTTGAGACAAAGATATGGCCATTTATTTCAAGGTTGACCATATTTAATGTTTGCCTTATATTTTCTATTAATCGAAGAATATCTTTTAATATCTTTCTTAGATGAGTCGGAAGTCAAATTATTTTAATGCAGTTTCGTTCCAACGAATTCTAAAAACACCTTTATAATTGAAATGGGGCAATTTTTGACGAAGATATGGCCATTTATTTCAAGGTAGACCCTATTTAATGCTTTCCATATATTTTCTATTTATCGAAGAATATCCCTTAATATCTTTCTTAGAAGAGTCGGAAGTCAAATTATTTTAATGCAGTTTTGTTCCAAAGATTGAGTGAATTCTAAAAACACCTTTATAATTGAAATGGGGCAATTTGAGACAAAGATATGGCCATTTATTTCAAGGTTGACCATATTTAATGTTTGCCTTATATTTTCTATTAATCGAAGAATATCTTTTAATATCTTTCTTAGATGAGTCGGAAGTCAAATTATTTTAATGCAGTTTCGTTCCAACGAATTCTAAAAACACCTTTATAATTGAAATAGGGCAATTTTTGACGAAGATATGGCCATTTATTTCAAGGTAGACCCTATTTAATGCTTTCCATATATTTTCTATTTATCGAAGAATATCCCTTAATATCTTTCTTAGATGAGTCGGAAGTCAAATTATTTTAATGCAGTTTTGTTCCAAAGATCGATTGAATTCTAAAAACACCTTTATAATTGAAATGGGGCAATTTTTGACGAAGATATGGCCATTTATTTCAAGGTAGACCCTATTTAATGCTTTCCATAGCTTTTCTGTTAATCAAGAATATCCCTTAATATCTTTCTTAGATGAATCGGAAGTCAAATTATTTTAATGCAGTTTTGTTTCAAAGATCGAGTGAATTTTAAAAACACCTTTATAATTGAAATGGGGCAATTTGAGACAAAGATATGGCCATTTATTTCAAGGTTGACCCTATTTAATGTTTGCCTTATATTTTCTATTAATCGAAGAATATCTTTTAATATCTTTCTTAGATGAGTCGGAAGTCAAATTATTTTAATGCAGTTTTGTTCCAAAGAATTCTAAAAACACCTTTATAATTGAAATGGGGCAATTTTGGACGAATATATGGCCATTTATTTCAAGGTAGACCCTATTTAATGCTTTCCATATATTTTCTATTTATCGAAGAATATCCCTTAATATCTTTCTTAGATGAGTCGGAAGTCAAATTATTTTAATGCAGTTTTGTTCCAAAGATCGATTGAATTCTAAAATCACCTTTATAATTGAAATATGGCAATTTTTGACGAAGATATGGCCATTTATTTCACGGTAGACCCTATTTAATGCTTTCCATATATTTTCTATTTATCGAAGAATATCCCTTAATATCTTTCTTAGATGAATCGGAAGTTAAATTATTTTAAAGCAGTTTTGTTCCAAAGATCGATTGAATTCTAAAAACACCTTTATAATTGAAATGAGGCAATTTTTGACGAAGATATGGCCATTTATTTCAAGGTAGACCCTATTTAATGCTTTCCATATATTTTCTATTTATCGAAGAATATCCCTTAATATCTTTCTTAGATGAGTCGGAAGTCAAATTATTTTAATGCAGTTTTGTTCCAAAGATTGAGTGAATTCTAAAAACACCTTTATAATTGAAATGGGGCAATTTTTGACGAAGATATGGCCATTTATTTCAAGGTAGACCCTATTTAATGCTTTCCATATATTTTCTATTTATCGAAGAATATCCCTTAATATCTTTCTTAGATGAGTCGGAAGTCAAATTATTTTAATGCAGCTTTGTTCTAAAGAATTCTAGAAACACCTTTATAATTGAAATGGGGCAATTTTTTACGAAGATATGGCCATTTATTTCAAGGTAGACCCTATTTAATGCTTTCCATATATTTTCTATTTATCGAAGAATATCCCTTAATATCTTTCTTAGATGAGTCGGAAGTCAAATTATTTTAATGCAGTTTTGTTCCAAAGATTGAGTGAATTCTAAAAACACCTTTATAATTGAAATGGGGCAATTTTTGACGAAGATATGGCCATTTATTTCAAGGTAGACCCTATTTAATGCTTTCCATATATTTTCTATTTATCGAAGAATATCCCTTAATATCTTTCTTAGATGAGTCGGAAGTCAAATTATTTTAATGCAGTTTTGTTCCAAAGATCGATTGAATTCTAAAAACACCTTTATAATTGAAATGGGGCAATTTTTGACGAAGATATGGCCATTTATTTCAAGGTAGACCCTATTTAATGCTTTCCATAGCTTTTCTGTTAATCAAGAATATCCCTTAATATCTTTCTTAGATGAATCGGAAGTCAAATTATTTTAATGCAGTTTTGTTTCAAAGATCGAGTGAATTTTAAAAACACCTATATAATTGAAATGGGGCAATTTGAGACAAAGATATGGCCATTTATTTCAAGGTTGACCCTATTTAATGTTTGCCTTATATTTTCTATTAATCGAAGAATATCTTTTAATATCTTTCTTAGATGAGTCGGAAGTCAAATTATTTTAATGCAGTTTTGTTCCAAAGATCGATTGAATTCTAAAATCACCTTTATAATTGAAATATGGCAATTTTTGACGAAGATATGGCCATTTATTTCACGGTAGACCCTATTTAATGCTTTCCATATATTTTCTATTTATCGAAGAATATCCCTTAATATCTTTCTTAGATGAATCGGAAGTTAAATTATTTTAAAGCAGTTTTGTTCCAAAGATCGATTGAATTCTAAAAACACCTTTATAATTGAAATGAGGCAATTTTTGACGAAGATATGGCCATTTATTTCAAGGTAGACCCTATTTAATGCTTTCCATATATTTTCTATTTATCGAAGAATATCCCTTAATATCTTTCTTAATGAGTCGGAAGTCAAATTATTTGAATGCAGTTTTGTTTCAAAGCTTGCGTGAATTCTAAAAACACCTTTATAATTGAAATGGGGCAATTTTTGACGAAGATATGGCCATTTATTTCAAGGTAGACCCTATTTAATGCTTTCCATAGCTGTTCTGTTAATCAAGAATATCCCTTAATATCTTTCTTAGATGAGTCGGAAGTCAAATTATTTTAATGCAGTTTTGTTCCAAAGATTGAGTGAATTCTAAAAACACCTTTATAATTGAAATGGGGCAATTTGAGACAAAGATATGGCCATTTATTTCAAGGTTGACCATATTTAATGTTTGCCTTATATTTTCTATTAATCGAAGAATATCTTTTAATATCTTTCTTAGATGAGTCGGAAGTCAAATTATTTTAATGCAGTTTCGTTCCAACGAATTCTAAAAACACCTTTATAATTGAAATAGGGCAATTTTTGACGAAGATATGGCCATTTATTTCAAGGTAGACCCTATTTAATGCTTTCCATATATTTTCTATTTATCGAAGAATATCCCTTAATATCTTTCTTAGATGAGTCGGAAGTCAAATTATTTTAATGCAGTTTTGTTCCAAAGATCGATTGAATTCTAAAAACACCTTTATAATTGAAATGGGGCAATTTTTGACGAAGATATGGCCATTTATTTCAAGGTAGACCCTATTTAATGCTTTCCATAGCTTTTCTGTTAATCAAGAATATCCCTTAATATCTTTCTTAGATGAATCGGAAGTCAAATTATTTTAATGCAGTTTTGTTTCAAAGATCGAGTGAATTTTAAAAACACCTTTATAATTGAAATGGGGCAATTTGAGACAAAGATATGGCCATTTATTTCAAGGTTGACCCTATTTAATGTTTGCCTTATATTTTCTATTAATCGAAGAATATCTTTTAATATCTTTCTTAGATGAGTCGGAAGTCAAATTATTTTAATGCAGTTTTGTTCCAAAGAATTCTAAAAACACCTTTATAATTGAAATGGGGCAATTTTGGACGAATATATGGCCATTTATTTCAAGGTAGACCCTATTTAATGCTTTCCATATATTTTCTATTTATCGAAGAATATCCCTTAATATCTTTCTTAGATGAGTCGGAAGTCAAATTATTTTAATGCAGTTTTGTTCCAAAGATCGATTGAATTCTAAAATCACCTTTATAATTGAAATATGGCAATTTTTGACGAAGATATGGCCATTTATTTCACGGTAGACCCTATTTAATGCTTTCCATATATTTTCTATTTATCGAAGAATATCCCTTAATATCTTTCTTAGATGAATCGGAAGTTAAATTATTTTAAAGCAGTTTTGTTCCAAAGATCGATTGAATTCTAAAAACACCTTTATAATTGAAATGAGGCAATTTTTGACGAAGATATGGCCATTTATTTCAAGGTAGACCCTATTTAATGCTTTCCATATATTTTCTATTTATCGAAGAATATCCCTTAATATCTTTCTTAGATGAGTCGGAAGTCAAATTATTTTAATGCAGTTTTGTTCCAAAGATTGAGTGAATTCTAAAAACACCTTTATAATTGAAATGGGGCAATTTTTGACGAAGATATGGCCATTTATTTCAAGGTAGACCCTATTTAATGCTTTCCATATATTTTCTATTTATCGAAGAATATCCCTTAATATCTTTCTTAGATGAGTCGGAAGTCAAATTATTTTAATGCAGTTTTGTTCCAAAGATCGATTGAATTCTAAAAACACCTTTATAATTGAAATGGGGCAATTTTTGACGAAGATATGGCCATTTATTTCAAGGTAGACCCTATTTAATGCTTTCCATAGCTTTTCTGTTAATCAAGAATATCCCTTAATATCTTTCTTAGATGAATCGGAAGTCAAATTATTTTAATGCAGTTTTGTTTCAAAGATCGAGTGAATTTTAAAAACACCTTTATAATTGAAATGGGGCAATTTGAGACAAAGATATGGCCATTTATTTCAAGGTTGACCCTATTTAATGTTTGCCTTATATTTTCTATTAATCGAAGAATATCTTTTAATATCTTTCTTAGATGAGTCGGAAGTCAAATTATTTTAATGCAGTTTTGTTCCAAAGAATTCTAAAAACACCTTTATAATTGAAATGGGGCAATTTTGGACGAATATATGGCCATTTATTTCAAGGTAGACCCTATTTAATGCTTTCCATATATTTTCTATTTATCGAAGAATATCCCTTAATATCTTTCTTAGATGAGTCGGAAGTCAAATTATTTTAATGCAGTTTTGTTCCAAAGATCGATTGAATTCTAAAATCACCTTTATAATTGAAATATGGCAATTTTTGACGAAGATATGGCCATTTATTTCACGGTAGACCCTATTTAATGCTTTCCATATATTTTCTATTTATCGAAGAATATCCCTTAATATCTTTCTTAGATGAATCGGAAGTTAAATTATTTTAAAGCAGTTTTGTTCCAAAGATCGATTGAATTCTAAAAACACCTTTATAATTGAAATGAGGCAATTTTTGACGAAGATATGGCCATTTATTTCAAGGTAGACCCTATTTAATGCTTTCCATATATTTTCTATTTATCGAAGAATATCCCTTAATATCTTTCTTAATGAGTCGGAAGTCAAATTATTTGAATGCAGTTTTGTTTCAAAGCTTGCGTGAATTCTAAAAACACCTTTATAATTGAAATGGGGCAATTTTTGACGAAGATATGGCCATTTATTTCAAGGTAGACCCTATTTAATGCTTTCCATAGCTGTTCTGTTAATCAAGAATATCCCTTAATATCTTTCTTAGATGAATCGGAAGTCAAATTATTTTAATGCAGTTTTGTTCCAAATATTGAGTGAATTCTAAAAACACCTTTATAATTGAAATGGGGCAATTTGAGACAAAGATATGGCCATTTATTTCAAGGTTGACCATATTTAATGTTTGCCTTATATTTTCTATTAATCGAAGAATATCTTTTAATATCTTTCTTAGATGAGTCGGAAGTCAAATTATTTTAATGCAGTTTCGTTCCAAGTGCGAATTCTAAAAACACCTTTATAATTGAAATGGGGCAATTTTTGACGAAGATATGGCCATTTATTTCAAGGTAGACCCTATTTAATGCTTTCCATATATTTTCTATTTATCGAAGAATATCCCTTAATATCTTTCTTAGATGAGTCGGAAGTCAAATTATTTTAATGCAGTTTTGTTCCAAAGATCGAGCGAATTCTAAAAACACCTTTATAATTGAAATGGGGCAATTTTTGACGAAGATATGGCCATTTATTTCAAGGTAGACCCTATTTAATGCTTTCCATATATTTTCTATTTATCGAAGAATATCCCTTAATATCTTTCTTAGATGAGTCGGAAGTCAAATTATTTTAATGCAGTTTTGTTCCAAAGATTGGAATTCTAAAAACACCTTTATAATTGAAATGGGGCAATTTTTTACGAAGATATGGCCATTTATTTCAAGGTAGACCCCATTTAATGCTTTCCATATATTTTCTATTTATCGAAGAATATCCCTTAATATCTTTCTTAGATGAGTCGGAAGTCAAATTATTTTAATGCAGTTTTGTTCCACAGATTGCGCGAATTCTAAAAACACCTTTAAAACTGAAATTGGGCAATTTTTGACGAAGATATGGCCATTTATTTCAAGGTTGACCCTATTTAATGTTTGCCTTATATTTTCTATTAATCGAAGAATATCTTTTAATATCTTTCTTAGATGAGTCGGAAGTCAAATTATTTTAATGCAGTTTTGTTCCAAAGATTGCGCGAATTCTAAAAACACCTTTATAATTGAAATGGGGCAATTTTTTACGAAGATATGGCCATTTATTTCAAGGTAGACCCTATTTAATGCTTTCCATATATTTTCTATTTATCGAAGAATATCCCTTAATATCTTTCTTAGATGAGTCGGAAGTCAAATTATTTTAATGCAGTTTTGTTCCAAAGATCGATTGAATTCTAAAATCACCTTTATAATTGAAATGGGGCAATTTTTGACGAAGATATGGCCAATTTATTTCAAGGTAGACCCTATTTAATGCTTTTCATATATTTTCTATTTATCGAAGAATATCCCTTAATATCTTTCTTAGATGAATCGGAAGTCAAATTATTTTAATGCAGTTTTGTTCCGAAGATCGATTGAATTCTAAAAAACACCTTTATAATTAAAATGTGGCAATTTTTTACGAAGATATGGCCATTTATTTCAAGGTAGACCCTATTTAATGCTTTCCATATATTTTCTATTTATCGAAGAATATCCCTTAATATCTTTCGTAGATGAGTCGGAAGTCAAATTATTTGAATGCAGTTTTGTTCCAAAGCTTGCGTGAATTCTAAAAACACCTTTATAATTGAAATGGGGCAATTTTTGACGAAGATATGGCCATTTATTTCAAGGTAGACCCTATTTAATGATCACCATAGCTTTTCTGTTAATCGAAGAATATCTTTTAATATCTTTCTTAGATGAGTCGGAAGTCAAATTATTTTAATGCAGTTTTGTTCCAAAGATTGCGCGAATTCTAAAAACACCTTTATAATTAAAATGTGGCAATTTTTTACGAAGATATGGCCATTTATTTCAAGGTAGACCCTATTTAATGCTTTCCATATATTTTCTATTAATCGAAGAATATCTTTTAATATCTTTCTTAGATGAGTCGGAAGTCAAATTATTTTAATGCAGTTTTGTTCCAACGAATTCTAAAAACACCTTTATAATTGAAATGGGGCAATTTTGGACGAAGATATGGCCATTTATTTCAAGGTAGACCCTATTTAATGCTTTCCATATAATTTCTATTTATCGAAGAATATCCCTTAATATCTTTCTTAGATGAGTCGGAAGTCAAATTATTTTAATGCAGTTTTGTTCCAAAGATCGAGTGAATTCTAAAAACACCTTTATAATTGAAATGGGGCAATTTTTGACGAAGATATGGCCATTTATTTCAAGGTAGACCCTATTTAATGCTTTCCATATATTTTCTATTTATCGAAGAATATCCCTTAATATCATTCTTAGATGAGTCGGAAGTCAAATTATTTTAATGCAGTTTTGTTCCAAAGATTGCGTGAATTCTAAAAACACCTTTGTAACTGAAATGGGGCAATTTTTGACGAAGATATGGCCATTTATTTCAAGGTAGACCCTATTTAATGCTTTCCTTATATTTTCTATTTATCGAAGAATATCCCTTAATATCTTTCTTAGATGAGTCGGAAGTCAAATTATTTTAATGCAGTTTTGTTCCAAAGATCGAGTGAATTCTAAAAACACCTTTATAATTGAAATGGGGCAATTTTTGACGAAGATATGGCCATTTATTTCAAGGTAGACCCTATTTAATGCTTTCCATAGCTTTTCTGTTAATCGAAGAATATCCCTTAATATCTTTCTTAGATGAATCGGAAGTCAAATTATTTTAATACAGTTTTGTTCCAAAGATTGATTGAATTCTAAAAATCACCTTTATAATTGAAATAGGGCAATTTGTGACGAAGATATGGCCATTTATTTCAAGGTTGACCCTATTTAATGTTTGCCTTATATTTTCTATTTATCGAAGAATATCCTTTAATATCTTTCTTAGATGAATCGGAAGTCAAATTATTTTAAAGCAGTTTTGTTCCAAAGATCGATTGATTTCTAAAAACACCTTTATAATTGAAATGGGGCAATTTTTGACGAAGATATGGCCATTTATTTCAAGGTAGACCCTATTTAATGCTTTCCATATATTTTCTATTTATCGAAGAATATCCCTTAATATCTTTCTTAGATGAGTCGGAAGTCAAATTATTTTAATGCAGTTTTGTTCCAAAGATCGATTGAATTCTAAAAACACCTTTATAATCGAAATGGGGCAATTTTTGACGAAGATATGGCCATTTATATCAAGGTAGAGCCTATTTAATGCTTTCCATATATTTTCTATTTATCGAAGAATATCCCTTAATATCTTTCTTAGATGAGTTGGAATCAAATTATTTTAATGCAGTTTTGTTCCAAAGATCGATTGAATTCTAAAATCACCTTTATAATTGAAATGGGGCAATTTTTGACGAAGATATGGCCATTTATTTCAAGGTAGACCCTATTTAATGCTTTCCATAGCTTTTCTGTTAATCAAGAATATCCCTTAATATCTTTCTTAGATGAATCGGAAGTCAAATTATTTTAATGCAGTTTTGTTCCAAAGATTAAGTTAATTCTAAAAACACCTTTATAATTAAAATGGGGCAATTTGAGACAAAGATATGGCCATTTATTTCAAGGTTGACCCTATTTAATGTTTGCCTTATATTTTCTATTAATCGAAGAATATCTTTTAATATCTTTCTTAGATGAGTCGGAAGTCAAATTATTTTAATGCAGTTTTGTTCCAAAGAATTCTAAAAACACCTTTATAATTGAAATGGGGCAATTTTGGACGAATATATGGCCATTTATTTCAAGGTAGACCCTATTTAATGCTTTCCATATATTTTCTATTTATCGAAGAATATCCCTTAATATCTTTCTTAGATGAGTCGGAAGTCAAATTATTTTAATGCAGTTTTGTTCCAAAGATCGATTGAATTCTAAAAACACCTTTATAATTGAAATAGGGCAATTTTTTACGAAGATATGGCCATTTATTTCAAGGTAGACCCTATTTAATGCTTTCCATATATTTTCTATTTATCGAAGAATATCCCTTAATATCTTTCTTAGATGAATCGGAAGTCAAATTTTTTTAAAGCAGTTTTGTTCCAAAGATCGATTGAATTCTAAAATCACCTTTATAATTGAAATGAGGCAATTTTTGACGAAGATATGGCCATTTATTTCAAGGTAGACCCTATTTAATGCTTTCCATATATTTTCTATTTATCGAAGAATATCCCTTAATATCTTTCTTAAATGAGTCGGAAGTCAAATTATTTGAATGCAGTTTTGTTTCGAAGCTTGCGTGAATTCTAAAAACACCTTTATAATTAAAATGGGGCAATTTTTGACGAAGATATGGCCATTTATTTCAAGGTAGACCCTATTTAATGCTTTCCATATCTGTTCTGTTTATCGAAGAATATCCCTTAATATCTTTCTTAGATGAATCGGAAGTCAAATTATTTTAATGCAGTTTTGTTCCAAATATTGAGTGAATTCTAAAAACACCTTTATAATTGAAATGGGGCAATTTGAGACAAAGATATGGCCATTTATTTCAAGGTTGACCCTATTTAATGTTTGCCTTATATTTTCTATTAATCGAAGAATATCTTTTAATATCTTTCTTAGATGAGTCGGAAGTCAAATTATTTTAATGCAGTTTCGTTCCAAAGCTGAATTCTAAAAACACCTTTATAATTGAAATGGGGCAATTTTTGACGAAGATATGGCCATTTATTTCAAGGTAGACCCTATTTAATGCTTTCCATATCTTTTCTATTTATCGAAGAATATCCCTTAATATCTTTCTTAGATGAGTCGGAAGTCAAATTATTTTAATGCAGTTTTGTTCCAAAGATCGAGCGAATTCTAAAAACACCTTTATAATTGAAATGGGGCAATTTTGGACGAAGATATGGCCATTTATTTCAAGGTAGACCCTATTTAATGCTTTCCATATATTTTCTATTTATCGAAGAATATCCCTTAATATCTTTCTTAGATGAGTCGGAAGTCAAATTATTTTAATGCAGTTTTGTTCCAAAGAATTCTAAAAACACCTTTATAATTGAAATGGGGCAATTTTTTACGAAGATATGGCCATTTATTTCAAGGTAGACCCCATTTAATGCTTTCCATATATTTTCTATTTATCGAAGAATATCCCTTAATATCTTTCTTAGATGAGTCGGAAGTCAAATTATTTTAATGCAGTTTTGTTCCACAGATTGCGCGAATTCTAAAAACACCTTTAAAACTGAAATTGGGCAATTTTTGACGAAGATATGGCCATTTATTTCAAGGTTGACCCTATTTAATGTTTGCCTTATATTTTCTATTAATCGAAGAATATCTTTTAATATCTTTCTTAGATGAGTCGGAAGTCAAATTATTTTAATGCAGTTTTGTTCCAAAGATTGCGCGAATTCTAAAAACACCTTTATAATTGAAATGGGGCAATTTTTTACGAAGATATGGCCATTTATTTCAAGGTAGACCCTATTTAATGCTTTCCATATATTTTCTATTTATCGAAGAATATCCCTTAATATCTTTCTTAGATGAGTCGGAAGTCAAATTATTTTAATGCAGTTTTGTTCCAAAGATCGATTGAATTCTAAAAATCACCTTTATAATTGAAATGGGGCAATTTTTGACGAAGATATGGCCAATTATTTCAAGGTAGACCCTATTTAATGCTTTTCATATATTTTCTATTTATCGAAGAATATCCCTTAATATCTTTCTTAGATGAATCGGAAGTCAAATTATTTTAATGCAGTTTTGTTCCGAAGATCGATTGAATTCTAAAAACACCTTTATAATTAAAATGTGGCAATTTTTTACGAAGATATGGCCATTTATTTCAAGGTAGACCCTATTTAATGCTTTCCATATATTTTCTATTTATCGAAGAATATCCCTTAATATCTTTCGTAGATGAGTCGGAAGTCAAATTATTTGAATGCAGTTTTGTTCCAAAGCTTGCGTGAATTCTAAAAACACCTTTATAATTGAAATGGGGCAATTTTTGACGAAGATATGGCCATTTATTTCAAGGTAGACCCTATTTAATGATCACCATAGCTTTTCTGTTAATCGAAGAATATCTTTTAATATCTTTCTTAGATGAGTCGGAAGTCAAATTATTTTAATGCAGTTTTGTTCCAAAGATTGCGCGAATTCTAAAAACACCTTTATAATTAAAATGTGGCAATTTTTTACGAAGATATGGCCATTTATTTCAAGGTAGACCCTATTTAATGCTTTCCATATATTTTCTATTAATCGAAGAATATCTTTTAATATCTTTCTTAGATGAGTCGGAAGTCAAATTATTTTAATGCAGTTTTGTTCCAACGAATTCTAAAAACACCTTTATAATTGAAATGGGGCAATTTTGGACGAAGATATGGCCATTTATTTCAAGGTAGACCCTATTTAATGCTTTCCATATAATTTCTATTTATCGAAGAATATCCCTTAATATCTTTCTTAGATGAGTCGGAAGTCAAATTATTTTAATGCAGTTTTGTTCCAAAGATCGAGTGAATTCTAAAAACACCTTTATAATTGAAATGGGGCAATTTTTGACGAAGATATGGCCATTTATTTCAAGGTAGACCCTATTTAATGCTTTCCATATATTTTCTATTTATCGAAGAATATCCCTTAATATCATTCTTAGATGAGTCGGAAGTCAAATTATTTTAATGCAGTTTTGTTCCAAAGATTGCGTGAATTCTAAAAACACCTTTGTAACTGAAATGGGGCAATTTTTGACGAAGATATGGCCATTTATTTCAAGGTAGACCCTATTTAATGCTTTCCATATATTTTCTATTTATCGAAGAATATCCCTTAATATCTTTCTTAGATGAGTCGGAAGTCAAATTATTTTAATGCAGTTTTGTTCCAAAGATCGAGTGAATTCTAAAAACACCTTTATAATTGAAAGGGGGCAATTTTTGAGGAAGATATGGCCATTTATTTCAAGGTAGACCCTATTTAATGCTTTCCATAGCTTTTCTGTTAATCAAGAATATCCCTTAATATCTTTCTTAGATGAATCGGAAGTCAAATTATTTTAATACAGTTTTGTTCCAAAGATTGAGTGAATTCTAAAAACACCTTTATAATTGAAATGGGGCAATTTGAGACAAAGATATGGCCATTTATTTCAAGGTTGACCCTATTTAATGTTTGCCTTATATTTTCTATTGATCGAAGAATATCTTTTAATATCTTTCTTAGATGAATCGGAAGTCAAATTATTTTAATGCAGTTTTGTTCCAAAGATCGATTGATTTCTAAAAACACCTTTATAATTGAAATGGGGCAATTTTGGACGAAGATATGGCCATTTATTTCAAGGTAGACCCTATTTAATGCTTTCCATATATTTTCTATTTATCGAAAAATATCCCTTAATATCTTTCTTAGATGAGTCGGAAGTCAAATTATTTTAATGCAGTTTTGTTCCAAAGATCGATTGAATTCTAAAAACACCTTTATAATCGAAATGGGGCAATTTTTGACGGAGATATGGTCATTTATTTCAAGGTAGACCCTATTTAATGCTTTCCATATATTTTCTGTTAATCAAAGAATATCCCTTAATATCTTTCTTAGATGAGTCGAAAATCAAATTATTTTAAAGCAGTTTTGTTCCAAAGATCGATTGAATTCTAAAAACACCTTTATAATTGAAATGGGGCAATTTTTGACGAAGATATGGCCATTTATTTCAAGGTAGACCCTATTTAATGCTTTCCATAGCTTTTCTGTTAATCAAGAATATCCCTTAATATCTTTCTTAGATGAGTCGGAAGTCAAATTATTTTAATGCAGTTTTGTTCCAAATATTGAGTGAATTCTAAAAACACCTTTATAATTGAAATGGGGCAATTTGAGACAAAGATATGGCCATTTATTTCAAGGTTGACCCTATTTAATGTTTGCCTTATATTTTCTATTAATCGAAGAATATCTTTTAATATCTTTCTTAGATTAGTCGGAAGTCAAATTATTTTAATGCAGTTTTGTTCCAAAGAATTCTAAAAACACCTTTATAATTGAAATGGGGCAATTTTGGACGAATATATGGCCATTTATTTCAAGGTAGACCCTATTTAATGCTTTCCATATATTTTCTATTTATCGAAGAATATCCCTTAATATCTTTCTTAGATGAGTCGGAAGTCAAATTATTTTAATGCAGTTTTGTTCCAAAGATTGCGCGAATTCTAAAAACACCTTTATAATTGAAATGGGGCAATTTTTTACGAAGATATGGCCATTTATTTCAAGGTAGACCCTATTTAATGCTTTCCATATATTTTCTATTTATCGAAGAATATCCCTTAATATCTTTCTTAGATGAGTCGGAAGTCAAATTTTTTTAATGCAGTTTTGTTCCAAAGATCGAGTGAATTCTAAAATCACCTTTATAATTGAAATGGGGCAATTTTTGACGAAGATATGGCCATTTATTTCAAGGTAGACCCTATTTAATGCTTTTCATATATTTTCTATTTATCGAAGAATATCCCTTAATATCTTTCTTAGATGAATCGGAAGTCAAATTATTTTAATGCAGTTTTGTTCCGAAGATCGATTGAATTCTAAAAACACCTTTATAATTAAAATGAGGCAATTTTTTACGAAGATATGGCCATTTATTTCAAGGTAGACCCTATTTAATGCTTTCCATATATTTTCTATTTATCGAAGAATATCCCTTAATATCTTTCGTAGATGAGTCGGAAGTCAAATTATTTGAATGCAGTTTTGTTCCAAAGCTTGCGTGAATTCTAAAAACACCTTTATAATTGAAATGGGGCAATTTTTGACGAAGATATGGCCATTTATTTCAAGGTAGACCCTATTTAATGCTTTCCATATATTTTCTATTTATCGAAGAATATCCCTTAATATCTTTCTTAGATGAGTCGGAAGTCAAATTATTTTAATGCAGTTTTGTTCCAAAGATCAAGTGAATTCTAAAAACACCTTTATAATTGAAATGGGGCAATTTTTGACGAAGATATGGCCATTTATTTCAAGGTAGACCCTATTTAATGCTTTCCATAGCTTTTCTGTTAATCAAGAATATCCCTTAATATCTTTCTTAGATGAATCGGAAGTCAAATTATTTTAATGCAGTTTTGTTCCAAATATTGAGTGAATTCTAAAAACACCTTTATAATTGAAATGGGGCAATTTGAGACAAAGATATGGCCATTTATTTCAAGGTTGACCCTATTTAATGTTTGCCTTATATTTTCTATTAATCGAAGAATATCTTTTAATATCTTTCTTAGATTAGTCGGAAGTCAAATTATTTTAATGCAGTTTTGTTCCAAAGAATTCTAAAAACACCTTTATAATTGAAATGGGGCAATTTTGGACGAATATATGGCCATTTATTTCAAGGTAGACCCTATTTAATGCTTTCCATATATTTTCTATTTATCGAAGAATATCCCTTAATATCTTTCTTAGATGAGTCGGAAGTCAAATTATTTTAATGCAGTTTTGTTCCAAAGATCGATTGAATTCTAAAATCACCTTTATAATTGAAATGGGGCAATTTTTGACGAAGATATGGCCATTTATTTCAAGGTAGACCCTATTTAATGCTTTCCATATATTTTCTATTTATCGAAGAATATCCCTTAATATCTTTCTTAAATGAGTCGGAAGTCAAATTATTTTAATGCAGTTTTGTTTCAAAGCTTGCGTGAATTCTAAAAACACCTTTATAATTGAAATGGGGCAATTTTTGACGAAGATATGGCCATTTATTTCAGGTAGACCCTATTTAATGCTTTCCATAGCTTTTCTGTTAATCAAGAATATCCCTTAATATCTTTCTTAGATGAATCGGAAGTCAAATTATTTTAATGCAGTTTTGTTCCAAATATTGAGTGAATTCTAAAAACACCTTTATAATTGAAATGGGGCAATTTGAGACAAAGATATGGCCATTTATTTCAAGGTTGACCCTATTTAATGTTTGCCTTATATTTTCTATTAATCGAAGAATATCTTTTAATATCTTTCTTAGATTAGTCGGAAGTCAAATTATTTTAATGCAGTTTTGTTCCAACGAATTCTAAAAACACCTTTATAATTGAAATGGGGCAATTTTGGACGAAGATATGGCCATTTATTTCAAGGTAGACCCTATTTAATGCTTTCCATATATTTTCTATTTATCGAAGAATATCCCTTAATATCTTTCTTAGATGAGTCGAAAGTCAAATTATTTGAATGCAGTTTTGTTCCAAAGATCGAGTGAATTCTAAAAACACCTTTATAATTGAAATGGGGCAATTTTTGACGAAGATATGGCCATTTATTTCAAGGTAGACCCTATTTAATGCTTTCCATATATTTTCTATTTATCGAAGAATATCCCTTAATATCTTTCTTAGATGAGTCGGAAGTCAAATTATTTTAATGCAGTTTTGTTCCAAAGATCAAGTGAATTCTAAAAACACCTTTATAATTGAAATGGGGCAATTTTTGACGAAGATATGGCCATTTATTTCAAGGTAGACCCTATTTAATGCTTTCCATAGCTTTTCTGTTAATCAAGAATATCCCTTAATATCTTTCTTAGATGAATCGGAAGTCAAATTATTTTATTGCAGTTTTGTTCCAAATATTGAGTGAATTCTAAAAACACCTTTATAATTGAAATGGGGCAATTTGAGACAAAGATATGGCCATTTATTTCAAGGTTGACCCTATTTAATGTTTGCCTTATATTTTCTATTAATCGAAGAATATCTTTTAATATCTTTCTTAGATTAGTCGGAAGTCAAATTATTTTAATGCAGTTTTGTTCCAAAGAATTCTAAAAACACCTTTATAATTGAAATGGGGCAATTTTGGACGAATATATGGCCATTTATTTCAAGGTAGACCCTATTTAATGCTTTCCATATATTTTCTATTTATCGAAGAATATCCCTTAATATCTTTCTTAGATGAGTCGGAAGTCAAATTATTTTAATGCAGTTTTGTTCCAAAGATCGATTGAATTCTAAAATCACCTTTATAATTGAAATGGGGCAATTTTTGACGAAGATATGGCCATTTATTTCAAGGTAGACCCTATTTAATGCTTTCCATATATTTTCTATTTATCGAAGAATATCCCTTAATATCTTTCTTAAATGAGTCGGAAGTCAAATTATTTTAATGCAGTTTTGTTTCAAAGCTTGCGTGAATTCTAAAAACACCTTTATAATTGAAATGGGGCAATTTTTGACGAAGATATGGCCATTTATTTCAAGGTAGACCCTATTTAATGCTTTCCATAGCTTTTCTGTTAATCAAGAATATCCCTTAATATCTTTCTTAGATGAATCGGAAGTCAAATTATTTTAATGTAGTTTTGTTCCAAATATTGAGTGAATTCTAAAAACACCTTTATAATTGAAATGGGGCAATTTGAGACAAAGATATGGCCATTTATTTCAAGGTTGACCCTATTTAATGTTTGCCTTATATTTTCTATTAATCGAAGAATATCTTTTAATATCTTTCTTAGATGAGTCGGAAGTCAAATTATTTTAATGCAGTTTCGTTCCAACGAATTCTAAAAACACCTTTATAATTGAAATGGGGCAATTTTGGACGAAGATATGGCCATTTATTTCAAGGTAGACCCTATTTAATGCTTTCCATATATTTTCTATTTATCGAAAAATATCCCTTAATATCTTTCTTAGATGATTCGGAAGTCAAATTATTTTAATGCAGTTTTGTTCCAAAGATCGATTGAATTCTAAAAACACCTTTATAATTGAAATGGGGCAATTTTTGACGAAGATATGGCCATTTATTTCAAGGTAGACCCTATTTAATGCTTTCCATATATTTTCTATTTATCGAAGAATATCCCTTAATATCTTTCTTAGATGAGTCGGAAGTCAAATTATTTTAAAGCAGTTTTGTTCCAAAGATCGATTGAATTCTAAAAACACCTTTATAATTGAAATGGGGCAATTTTTGACGAAGATATGGCCATTTATTTCAAGGTAGACCCTATTTAATGCTTTCCATAGCTTTTCTGTTAATCAAGAATATCCCTTAATATCTTTCTTAGATGAATCGGAAGTCAAATTATTTTAATGCAGTTTTGTTCCAAATATTGAGTGAATTCTAAAAACACCTTTATAATTGAAATGGGGCAATTTGAGACAAAGATATGGCCATTTATTTCAAGGTTGACCCTATTTAATGTTTGCCTTATATTTTCTATTAATCGAAGAATATCTTTTAATATCTTTCTTAGATTAGTCGGAAGTCAAATTATTTTAATGCAGTTTTGTTCCAAAGAATTCTAAAAACACCCTTATAATTGAAATGGGGCAATTTTGGACGAATATATGGCCATTTATTTCAAGGTAGACCCTATTTAATGCTTTCCATATATTTTCTATTTATCGAAGAATATCCCTTAATATCTTTCTTAGATGAGTCGGAAGTCAAATTATTTTAATGCAGTTTTGTTCCAAAGATCGATTGAATTCTAAAATCACCTTTATAATTGAAATGGGGCAATTTTTGACGAAGATATGGCCATTTATTTCAAGGTAGACCCTATTTAATGCTTTCCATATATTTTCTATTTATCGAAGAATATCCCTTAATATCTTTCTTAAATGAGTCGGAAGTCAAATTATTTTAATGCAGTTTTGTTCCAAAGATTGCGTGAATTCTAAAAACACCTTTATAATTGAAATGGGGCAATTTTTGACGAAGATATGGCCATTTATTTCAAGGTAGACCCTATTTAATGCTTTCCATAGCTTTTCTGTTAATCAAGAATATCCCTTAATATCTTTCTTAGATGAATCGGAAGTCAAATTATTTTAATGTAGTTTTGTTCCAAATATTGAGTGAATTCTAAAAACACCTTTATCATTGAAATGGGGCAATTTGAGACAAAGATATGGCCATTTATTTCAAGGTTGACCATATTTAATGTTTGCCTTATATTTTCTATTAATCGAAGAATATCTTTTAATATCTTTCTTAGATGAGTCGGAAGTCAAATTATTTTAATGCAGTTTCGTTCCAACGAATTCTAAAAACACCTTTATAATTGAAATGGGGCAATTTTTGACGAAGATATGGCCATTTATTTCAAGGTAGACCCTATTTAATGCTTTCCATATACTTTCTATTTATCGAAGAATATCCCTTAATATCTTTCTTAGATGAGTCGGAAGTCAAATTATTGTAATGCAATTTTGTTCCAAAGATTGACTGAATTCTAAAAACACCTTTATAATTGAAATGGGGTAATTTTTGACGAAGATATGGCCATTTATTTCAAGGTAGACCCTATTTAATGCTTTCCATATATTTTCTATTTATCGAAGAATATCCCTTAATATCTTTCTTAGATGAGTCGGAAGTCAAATTATTTTAATGCAGTTTTGTTCCAAAGATCAAGTGAATTCTAAAAACACTCTTATACTTGAAATGGGGCAATTTTTGACGAAGATATGGCCATTTATTTCAAGGTAGACCCTATTTAATGCTTTCCATATATTTTCTATTTATCGAAGAATATCCCTTAATATCTTTCTTAGATGAGTCGGAAGTCAAATTATTTTAATGCAGTTTTGTTCCAAAGATCGATTGAATTCTAAAAACACCTTTATAATTGAAATGGGGCAATTTTTGACGAAGATATGGCCATTTATTTCAAGGTAGACCCTATTTAATGCTTTCCATATATTTTCTATTTATCGAAGAATATCCCTTAATATCTTTCTTAGATGAGTCGGAAGTCAAATTATTTTAATGCAGTTTTGTTTCAAAGATCAAGTGAATTCTAAAAACACCTTTATAATTGAAATGGGGTAACTTTGGACGAAGATATGGCCATTTATTTCAAGGTAGACCCTATTTAATGCTTTCCATATATTTTCTATTTATCGATGAATATCCCTTAATATCTTTCTTAGATGAGTCGGAAGTCAAATTATTTTAATGCAGTTTTGTTCCAAAGATCGAGCGAATTCTAAAAACACCTTTATAATTGAAATGGGGCAATTTTTGACGAAGATATGGCCATTTATTTCAAGGTTGACCCTATTTAATGCTTTCCATAGCTTTTCTGTTAATCAAGAATATCCCTTAATATCTTTCTTAGATGAATCGGAAGTCAAATTATTTTAATGCAGTTTTGTTCCAAAGATTGAGTGAATTCTAAAAACACCTTTATAATTGAAATGGGGCAATTTTTGACGAAGATATGGCCATTTATTTCAAGGTTGACCCTATTTAATGTTTGCCTTATATTTTCTATTGATCGAAGAATATCTTTTAATATCTTTCTTAGATGAGTCGGAAGTCAAATTATTTTAATGCAGTTTTGTTCCAAAGATCAAGTGAATTCTAAAAACACCTTTATAATTGAAATGGGGCAATTTTGGACGAAGATATGGCCATTTATTTCAAGGTAGACCCTATTTAATGCTTTCCATATATTTTCTATTTATCGAAAAATATCCCGTAATATCTTTCTTAGATGAGTCGAAAGTCAAATTATTTTAAAGCAGTTTTGTTCCAAAGATCGATTGAATTCTAAAAACACCTTTATAATTGAAATAGGGCAATTTTTTACGAAGATATGGCCATTTATTTCAAGGTAGACCCTATTTAATGCTTTCATTTATTTTCTATTTATCGAAGAATATCCCTTAATATCTTTCTTAGATGAGTCGGAAGTCAAATTATTTTAATGCAGTTTATTTCCACAGATTGCGCGAATTCTAAAAACACCTTTATAACTGAAATGGGGCAATTTTTTACGAAGATATGGCCATTTATTTCAAGGTAGACCTTATTTAATGCTTTCCATAGCTTTTCTGTTAATCAAGAATATCCCTTAATATCTTTCTTAGATGAATCGGAAGTCAAATTATTTTAATGCAGTTGTGTTCCAAAGATTGAGTGAATTCTAAAAACACCTTTATAATTGAAATGGGATAATTTGAGACAAAGATATGGCCATTTATTTCAAGGTTGACCCTATTTAATGTTTGCCTTATATTTTCTATTAATCGAAGAATATCTTTTAATATTTTTCTTAGATGAGTCGGAAGTCAAATTATTTTAATGCAGTTTTGTTCCAAAGAATTCTAAAAACACCTTTATAATTGAAATGGGGCAATTTTTTACGAAGATATGGACATTTATTTCAAGGTAGACCCTATTTAATGCTTTCGATTTTTTTCTATTTATCGAAGAATATCCCTTAATATCTTTCTTAGATGAGTCGGAAGTCAAATTATTTTAATGCAGTTTTGTTCCAAAGATCAAGTGAATTCTAAAAACATTTTTATACTTGAAATGGGGCAATTTTTGACGAAGATATGGCCATTTATTTCAAGGTAGACCCTATTTAATGCTTTCCATATATTTTCTATTTATCGAAGAATATCCCTTAATATCTTTCTTAGATGAGTCGGATGTCAAATTATTTTAATGCAGTTTTGTTCCAAAGATTGCGTGAATTCTAAAAACATCTTTATTATTGAAATGGGGCAATTTTTGACGAAGATATGGCCATTTATTTCAAGGTAGACCCTATTTAATGCTTTCCATATATTTTCTATTTATCGAAGAATATCCCTTAATATCTTTCTTAGATGAGTCGGATGTCAAATTATTTTAATGCAGTTTTGTTCCAAAGATTGCGTGAATTCTAAAAACATCTTTATTATTGAAATGGGGCAATTTTTGACGAAGATATGGCCATTTATTTCAAGGTAGACCCTATTTAATGCTTTCCATAGCTTTTCTGTTAATCAAGAATATCCCTTAATATCTTTCTTAGATGAGTCGGAAGTCAAATTATTTTAATGCAGTTTATTTCCACAGATTGCGCGAATTCTAAAAACACCTTTATAACTGAAATGGGGCAATTTTTTACGAAGATATGGCCATTTATTTCAAGGTAGACCTTATTTAATGCTTTCCATAGCTTTTCTGTTAATCAAGAATATCCCTTAATATCTTTCTTAGATGAATCGGAAGTCAAATTATTTTAATGCAGTTGTGTTCCAAAGATTGAGTGAATTCTAAAAACACCTTTATAATTGAAATGGGGCAATTTGAGACAAAGATATGGCCATTTATTTCAAGGTTGACCCTATTTAATGTTTGCCTTATATTTTCTATTAATCGAAGAATATCTTTTAATATCTTTCTTAGATGAGTCGGAAGTCAAATTATTTTAATGCAGTTTTGTTCCAAAGATCGATTGAATTCTAAAAACACCTTTATAATTGATATGGGGCAATTTTTTACGAAGATATGGCCATTTATTTCAAGGTAGACCCTATTTAATGCTTTCCATATATTTTCTATTTATCGAAGAATATCCCTTAATATCTTTCTTAGATGAGTCGGAAGTCAAATTATTTTAATGCAGTTTTGTTTCGAAGATTGAGTGAATTCTAAAAACACCTTTATAATTGAAATGGGGCAATTTTTGACGAAGATATGGCCATTTATTTCAAGGTAGACCCTATTTAATGCTTTCCATATATTTTCTATTTATCGAAGAATATCCCTTAATATCTTTCTTAGATGAGTCGCAAGTCAAATTATTTTAATGCAGTTTTGTTCCAAAGAATTCTAAAAACACCTTTATAATTGAAATGGGGCAATTTTTTACGAAGATATGGCCATTTATTTCAAGGTAGACCCTATTTAATGCTTTCCATATATTTTCTATTTATCGAAGAATATCCCTGAATATCTATCTTAGATGAATCGGAAGTCAAATTATTTTAATGCAGTTTTGTTCCACAGATTGCGCGAATTCTAAAAGCACCTTTTAAACTGAAATGGGGCAATTTTTGACGAAGATATGGCCATTTATTTCAAGGTTGACCCTATTTAATGTTTGCCTTATATTTTCTATTAATCGAAGAATATCTTTTAATATCTTTCTTAGATGAGTCGGAAGTCAAATTATTTTAATGCAGTTTTATTCCAAAGATTGCGCGAATTCTAAAAACACCTTTATAATTGAAATGGGGCAATTTTTTACGAAGATATGGCCATTTATTTCAATGTAGACCCTATTTAATGCTTTCGATATATTTTCTATTTATCGAAGAATATCCCTTAATATCTTTCTTAGATGAGTCGGAAGTCAAATTATTTTAATGCAGTTTTGTTTCGAAGATTGGGTGAATTCTAAAAACACCTTTATAATTGAAATGGGGCAATTTTTGACAAAGATATGGCCATTTATTTCAAGGTAGACCCTATTTAATGCTTTCCATATATTTTCTATTTATCGAAGAATATCCCTTAATATCTTTCTTAGATGAGTCGGAAGTCAAATTATTTTAATGCAGTTTTGTTCCAAAGAATTCTAAAAACACCTTTATAATTGAAATGGGGCAATTTTTTACAAAGATATGGCCATTTATTTCAAGGTAGACCCTATTTAATGCTTTCCATATATTTTCTATTTATCGAAGAATATCCCTTAATATCTTTCTTAGATGAGTCGGAAGTCAAATTATTTTAATGCAGTTTTGTTTCGAAGATTGGGTGAATTCTAAAAACACCTTTATAATTGAAATGGGGCAATTTTTGACGAAGATATGGCCATTTATTTCAAGGTAGACCCTATTTAATGCTTTCCATATATTTTCTATTTATCGAAGAATATCCCTTAATATCTTTCTTAGATGAGTCGGAAGTCAAATTATTTTAATGCAGTTTTGTTCCAAAGAATTCTAAAAACACCTTTATAATTGAAATGGAGCAATTTTTGACGAAGATATGGCCATTTATTTCAAGGTAGACCCTATTTAATGCTTTCCATATATTTTCTATTTATCGAGAATATCCCTTAATACCTGTCTTAGATGAGTCGGAGTCAAATTATTTGAATGCAGTTTTGTTCCAAAGCTTGCGTGAATTCTAAAAACATCTTTATAATTGAAATGGGGCAATTTTTGACGAAGATATGGCCATTTATTTCAAGGTAGACCCTATTTAATGCTTTCCATAGCTTTTCTGTTAATCAAGAATATCCCTTAATATCTTTCTTAGATGAATCGGAAGTCAAATTATTTTAATGCAGTTTTGTTTCAAAGATTGAGTGAATTCTAAAAACACCTTTATAATTGAAATGGGGCAATTTGAGACAAAGATATGGCCATTTATTTCAAGGTTGACCCTATTTAATGTTTGCCTTATATTTTCTATTAATCGGAGAATATCTTTTAATATCTTTCTTAGATGAGTCGGAAGTCAAACTATTTTAATGCAGTTTTGTTCCAAAGATCAAGTGAATTCTAAAAACACCTTTATAATTGAAATGGGGCAATTTTGGACGAATATATGGCCATTTATTTCAAGGTAGACCCTATTTAATGTTTGCCTTATATTTTCTATTTATCGAAGAATATCCCTTAATATCTTTCTTAGATGAGTCGGAAGTCAAATTATTTTAATGCAGTTTTGTTCCAAACATCGAGTGAATTCTAAAAACACGTTTATAATTGAAATGGAGCAATTTTTGACGGAGATATGGCCATTTATTTCAAGGTAGACCCTATTTAATGCTTTCCATATATTTTCTGTTAATCGAAGAATATCTTTTAATATCTTTCTTAGATGAGTCGGAAGTCAAATTATTTTAATGCAGTTTTAATCCAAAGAATTCTAAAAACACCTTTATAATTGAAATGGGGCAATTTTTTACGAAGATATGGCCATTTATTTCAAGGTAGACCCTATTTAATGCTTTCGATATATTTTCTATTTATCGAAGAATATCCCTTAATATCTTTTTTAGATGAGTCGGAAGTCAAATTATTTTAATGCAGTTTTGTTTCGAAGATTGGGTGAATTCTAAAAACACCTTTATAATTGAAATGGGGCAATTTTTGACGAAGATATGGCCATTTATTTCAAGGTAGACCCTATTTAATGCTTTCCATATATTTTCTATTTATCGAAGAATATCCCTTAATATCTTTCTTAGATGAGTCGGAAGTCAAATTATTTTAATGCAGTTTTGTTCCAAAGATCAAGTGAATTCTAAAAACACTTTTATACTTGAAATGGGGCAATTTTTGACGAAGATATGGCCATTTATTTCAAGGTAGACCCTATTTAATGCTTTCCATATATTTTCTATTTATCGAAGAATATCCCTTAATATCTTTCTTAGATGAATCGGAAGTCAAATTATTTTAATGCAGTTTTGTTCCGAAGATCGATTGAATTCTAAAAACACCTTTATAATTGAAATGAGGCAATTTTTTACGAAGATATGGCCATTTATTTCAAGGTAGACCCTATTTAATGCTTTCCATATATTTTCTATTTATCGAAGAATATCCCTTAATATCTTTCTTAGATGAGTCGGAAGTCAAATTATTTTAATGCAGTTTTGTTTCAAAGATTGAGTGAATTCTAAAAACAACTTTATAATTGAAATGGGGCAATTTTTTACGAAGATATGGCCATTTATTTCAAGGTTGACCCTATTTAGTGCGTTCCCTAGCTTTTCTGTTAATCAAGAATATCCCTTAATATCTTTCTTAGATGAGTCGGAAGTCAAATTAGTTTAATGCAGTTTTGTTTCAAAGATTGAGTGAATTCTAAAAACACCTTTATAATTGAAATGGGGCAATTTGAGACAAAGGTTGACCCTATTTAATGTTTGCCTTATATTTTCTATTAATCGAAGAATATCTTTTAATATCTTTCTTAGATGAGTCGGAAGTCAAATTATTTTAATGCAGTTTTGTTCCAAAGAATTCTAAAAACACCTTTATAATTGAAACGGGGCAATTTTGGAAGAATATATGGCCATTTATCTCAAGGTAGACCCTATTTAATGCTTTCCATATATTTTCTATTTATCGAAGAATATCCCTTAATATCTTTCTTAGATGAGTCGGAAGTCAAATTATTTTAATGCAGTTTTGTTCCAAAGATCCACTGAATTCTAAAATCACCTTTATAATTGAAATGGGGCAATTTTTGACGAAGATATGGCCATTTATTTCAAGGTAGACCCTATTTAATGCTTTCCATATATTTTCTATTTATCGAAGAATATCCCTTAATATCTTTCTTAGATGAATCGGAAAACAAATTATTTTAATGCAGTTTTGTTCCGAAGATCGATTGAATTCTAAAAACACTTTTATAATTGAAATGAGGCAATTTGAGACAAAGATATGGCCATTTATTTCAAGGTAGACCCTATTTAATGCTTTCCATATATTTTCTATTTATCGAAGAATATCCCTTAATATCTTTTTTAGATGAGTCGGAAGTCAAATTATTTGAATGCAGTTTTGTTCCAAAGATCAAGCGAATTCTAAAAACACGTTTATAATTGAAATGGGGCAATTTGAGACAAAGATATGGCCATTTATTTCAAGGTTGACCCTATTTAATGTTTGCCTTATATTTTCTATTAATCGAAGAATATCCCTTAATATCTTTCTTAGATGAGTCGGAAGTCAAATTATTTTAATGCAGTTTTGTTCCAAAGAATTCTTAAAACACCCTTATAATTGAAATGGGGCAATTTTTGACGAAGATATGGCCATTTATTTCAAGGTAGACCCTATTTAATGCTTTCCATATATTTTCTATTTATCGAAGAATATCCCTTAATATCTTTTTTAGATGAGTCGGAAGTCAAATTATTTGAATGCAGTTTTCTTCCAAAGAATTCTAAAAACACCTTTATAATTGAAATGGGGCAATTTTGGACGAATATATGGCCATTTATTTCAAGGTAGACCCTATTTAATGCTTTCCATATATTTTCTATTTATCGAAGAATATCCCTCAATATCTTTCTTAGATGAGTCGGAAGTCAAATTATTTTAATGCAGTTTTGTTCCAAAGATCGATTTAATTCTAAAATCACCTTTATAATTGAAATGGGGCAATTTTTGACGAAGATATGGCCATTTATTTCAAGGTAGACCCTATTTAATGCTTTCCATAGCTTTTCTGTTAATCAAGAATATCTCTTAATATCTTTCTTAGATGAATCGGAAGTCAAATTATTTTAATGCAGTTTTGTTCCAAAGATTAAGTGAATTCTAAAAACACCTTTATAATTGAAATGGGGCAATTTGAGACAAAGATATGGCCATTTATTTCAAGGTAGACCCTATTTAATGCTTTCCATATATTTTCTATTTATCGAAGAATATCCCTTAATATCTTTCTTAGATGAGTCGGAAGTCAAATTATTTTAATGCAGTTTTGTTCCAAAGATCAAGTGAATTCTAAAAACACCTTTATAATTGAAATGGGGCAATTTTTGACGAAGATATGGCCATTTATTTCAAGGTAGACCCTATTTAATGCTTTCCATAGCTTTTCTGTTAATCAAGAATATCCCTTAATATCTTTCTTAGATGAATCGGAAGTCAAATTATTTTAATGCAGTTTTGTTCCAAAGATTGAGTGAATTCTAAAAACACCTTTATAATTGAAATGGGGCAATTTGAGACAAAGATATGGCCATTTATTTCAAGGTTGACCCTATTTAATGTTTGCCTTATATTTTCTATTAATCGAAGAATATCTTTTAATATCTTTCTTAGATGAGTCGGAAGTCAAATTATTTTAATGCAGTTTTGTTCCAACGAATTCTAAAAACACCTTTATAATTGAAATGGGGCAATTTTGGACGAAGATATGGCCATTTATTTCAAGGTAGACCCTATTTAATGCTTTCCATATAATTTCTATTTCTCGAAGAATATCCCTTAATATCTTTCTTAGATGAGTCGGAAGTCAAATTATTTTAATGCAGTTTTGTTCCAAAGATCGAGTGAATTCTAAAAACACCTTTATAGTTGAAATGGGGCAATTTTTGACGAAGATATGGCCATTTATTTCAAGGTAGACCCTATTTAATGCTTTCCATATATTTTCTGTTAATCAAAGAATATCCCTTAATATCTTTCTTAGAATGAGTCGGAAGTCAAATTATTTTAATGCAAGTTTGTTCCAAAGATTGCGTGAATTCTAAAAACACCTTTATAATTAAAATGGGGCAATTTGAGACGAAGATATGGCCATTTATTTCAAGGTAGACCCTATTTAATGCTTTCCATATATTTTCTATTTATTGAAGAATATCCCTTAATATCTTTCTTAGATGAGTCGGAAGTCAAATTATTTTAATGCAGTTTTGTTTCAAAGATCGATTGAATTCTAAAAACACCTTTATAATTGAAATGGGGCAATTTTTGACGAAGATATGGCCATTTATTTCAAGGTAGACCCTATTTAAGTCTTTCCATATATTTTCTATTAATCGAAGAATATCCCTTAATATCTTTCTTAGATGAGTCGGAGGTCAAATTATTTTAATGCAGTTTGTTCTCAAGGATGGTGTCAATTCTAAAACTCCATTTATAATTGAAATGGGGCAATTTTAGACGAAGATATGGCCATTTATTTCAAGGTAGACCCTATTTAATGCTTTCCATAGCTTTTCTGTTAATCAAGAATATCCCTAAATATCTTTCTTAGATGAGTCGGAAGTCAAATTATTTTAATGCAGTTTTGTTCCAAGGATTGAGTGAATTCTAAAAACACCTTTATAATTGAAATGGGGCAATTTGAGACAAAGATATGGCCATTTATTTCAAGGTTGACCCTATTTAATGTTTGCCTTATATTTTCTATTAATCGAAGAATATCCCTTAATATCTTTCTTAGATGAGTCGGAAGTCAAATTATTTTAATGCAGTTTTGTTCCAAAGATCAAGTGAATTCTAAAAACTATTTTATACTTGAAATGGGGCAATTTTTGACGAAGATATGGCCATTTATTTCAAGGTAGACCCTATTTAATGCTTTCCATATATTTTCTATTTATCGAAGAATATCCCTTAATATCTTTCTTAGATGAGTCGGAAGTCAAATTATTTTAATGCAGTTTTGTTCCAAAGATCGAGTGAATTCTAAAAACACCTTTATAATTGAAATGGGGCAATTTTTGACGAAGATATGGCCATTTATTTCAAGGTAGACCCTATTTAATGCTTTCCATAGCTTTTCTGTTAATCAAGAATATCCCTTAATATCTTTCTTAGATGAGTCGGGAGTCAAATTAGTTTAATGCAGTTTTGTTTCAAAGATTGAGTGAATTCTAAAAACACCTTTATAATTGAAATGGGGCAATTTTTGACGAAGATATGGCCATTTATTTCAAGGTAGACCCTATTTAATGCTTTCCATATATTTTCTGTTAATCAAGAATATCCCTTAATATCTTTCTTAGATGAGTCGGAAGTCAAATTATTTTAACGCAGTTTTGTTCCAAAGATCGAGCAAATTCTAAAAACACCTTTATAATTGAAATGGGGCAATTTTGGACGAAGATATGGCCATTTATTTCAAGGTAGACCCTATTTAATGCTTTCCATATAATTTCTATTTATCGAAGAATATCCCTTAATATCTTTCTTAGATGAGTCGGAAGTCAAATTATTTTAATGCAGTTTTGTTCCAAAGATCGAGTGAATTCTAAAAACACCTTTATAATTGATATGGGGTAATTTTTGACGAAGATATGGCCATTTATTTCAAGGTTGACCCTATTTAATGCTTTCCATATATTTTCTGTTTATCGAAGAATATCCCTTAATATCTTTCTTAGATGAATCGGAAGTCAAATTATTTTAATGCAGTTTTGTTCCAAAGATCGGGCAAATTCTAAAAACATCTTTATAGTTGAAATGGGGCAATTTTTGACGAAGATATGGCCATTTATTTCAAGGTAGACCCTATTTAATGCTTTCCATATATTTTCTATTTATCGAAGAATATCCCTTAATATCTTTCTTAGATGAGTCGGAAGTCAAATTATTTTAAAGCAGTTTTGTTTCAAAGATCAAGTGAATTCTAAAATCACCTTTATATTTGAAATGGGGCAATTTTTGACGAAGATATGGCCATTTATTTCAAGGTAGACCCTATTTAATGCTTTCCATATATTTTCTGTTAATCAAGAATATCCCTTAATATCTTTCTTAGATGAGTCGGAAGTCAAATTATTTTAATGCAGTTTTGTTTTAAAGATTGAGTGAATTCTAAAAACACCTTTATAATTGAAATGGGGCAATTTTTGACAAAGATATGGCCATTTATTTCAAGGTAGACCCTATTTAATGCTTTCCATATATTTTCTATTTATCGAAGAATATCCCTTAATATCTTTCTTAGATGAGTCGGAAGTCAAATTATTTTAATGCAGTTTTGTTCCAAAGATCGAGTGAATTCTAAAAACACCTTTATAATTGAAATGGGGCAATTTTTTACGAAGATATGGCCATTTATTTCAAGGTAGACCCTATTTAATGCTTTCCATAGCTTTTCTGTTAATCAAGAATATCCCTTAATATCTTTCTTAGATGAGTCGGGAGTCAAATTGGTTTAATGCAGTTTTGTTTCAAAGATTGAGTGAATTCTAAAAACACCTTTATAATTGAAATGGGGCAATTTTTGACGAAGATATGGCCATTTATTTCAAGGTAGACCCTATTTAATGCTTTTCATATATTTTCTGTTAATCGAAGAATATCCCTTAATATCTTTCTTAGATGAGTCGGAAGTTAATATATTTTAACGCAGTTTTGTTCCAAAGATCGAGCGAATTCTAAAAACACCTTTATAATTGAAATGGGGCAATTTTGGAAGAAGATATGGCCATTTATTTCAAGGTAGACCCTATTTAATGCTTTCCATATAATTTCTATTTATCGAAGAATATCCCTTAATATCTTTCTTAGATGAGTCGGAAGTCAAAATATTTTAATGCAGTTTTGTTCCAAAGATCGAGTGAATTCTAAAAACACCTTTATAAATGATATGGGGTAATTTTTGACGAAGATATGGCCATTTATTTCAAGGTTGACCCTATTTAATGCTTTCCATATATTTTCTGTTAATCAAGAATATCCCTTAATATCTTTCTTAGATGAATCGGAAGTCAAATTATTTTAATGCAGTTTTGTTCCAAAGATCGAGCAAATTCTAAAAACATCTTTATAATTGAAATGGGGCAATTTTTGACGAAGATATGGCCATTTATTTCAAGGTAGACCCTATTTAATGCTTTCCATATATTTTCTATTTATCGAAGAATATCCCTTAATATCTTTCTTAGATGAGTCGGAAGTCAAATTATTTTAATGCAGTTTTGTTTCAAAGATTGCGTGAATTCTAAAAACACCTTTATAATTGAAATGGGGCAATTTTTGACGAAGATATGGCCATTTATTTCAAGGTAGACCCTATTTAATGCTTTCCATATATTTTCTGTTAATCAAGAATATCCCTTAATATCTTTCTTAGATGAGTCGGAAGTCAAATTATTTTAATGCAGTTTTGTTCCAAAGACCGAGTGAATTCTAAAAACACCTTCATAATTGAAATGGGGCAATTTTTGACAAAGATATGGCCATTTATTTCAAGGTAGACCCTATTTAATGCTTTCCATATATTTTCTATTTATCGAAAAATATCCCTTAATATCTTTCTTAGATGAGTCGGAGTTCAAATTATTTTAATTCAGTTTTGTTCCAAAGATCAAGTGAATTCTAAAAACACTTTTATACTTGAAATGGGGCAATTTTTTACGAAGATATGGCCATTTATTTCAAGGTAGACCCTATTTAATGCTTTCCATATATTTTCTATTTATCGAAGAATATCCCATAATATCTTTCTTAGATGAGTCGGAAGTCAAATTATTTCAATGCAGTTTAGTTCCACAGATTGCGCGAATTCTAAAAACACCTTTATAACTGAAATGGGGCAATTTTTGACGAAGATATGGCCATTTATTTCAAGGTAGACCCTATTTAATGCTTTCCATATATTTTCTATTTATCGAAGAATATCCCTTAATATCTTTCTTAGATGAGTCGGAAGTCAAATTATTTTAATGCAGTTTTGTTCCAAAGATCGAGTGAATTCTAGAAACACCTTTATAATTGAAATGGGGCAATTTTTTACGAAGATATGGCCATTTATTTCAAGGTAGACCCTATTTAATGCTTTCCATAGCTTTTCTGTTAATCAAGAATATCCCTTAATATCTTTCTTAGATGAGTCGGAAGTCAAATTAGTTTAATGCAGTTTTGTTTCAAAGATTGAGTGAATTCTAAAAACACCTTTATAATTGAAATGGGGCAATTTTGGACGAATATATGGCCATTTATTTCAAGGTAGACCATATTTAATGCTTTTCATATATTTTCTGTTAATCAAGAATATCCCTTAATATCTTTCTTAGATGAATCGGAAGTCAAATTATTTTAACGCAGTTTTGTTCCAACGATCGAGCGAAATCTAAAAACACCTCTATAAATGAAATGGGGCAATTTTGGACGAAGATAAGGCCATTTATTTCAAGGTAGACCCTATTTAATGCTTTCCATATAATTTCTATTTATCGAAGAATATCCCTTAATATCTTTCTTAGATGAGTCGGAAGTCAAATTATTTTAATGCAGTTTTGTTCCAATGATCGAGTGAATTCTAAAAACACCTTTATAATTGATATGGGGTAGTTTTTGACGAAGATATGGCCATTTATTTCAAGGTTGACCCTATTTAATGCTTTCCATATATTTTCTGTTAATCAAGAATATCCCTTAATATCTTTCTTAGATGAATCGGAAGTCAAATTATTTTAATGCAGTTTTGTTCCAAAGATCGAGCGAATTCTAAAAACATCTTTATAATTGAAATGGGGCAATTTTTGACGAAGATATGGCCATTTATTTCAAGGTAGACCCTATTTAATGCTTTCCATATATTTTCTATTTATCGAAGAATATCCCTTAATATCTTTCTTAGATGAGTCGGAAGTCAAATTATTTTAATGCAGTTTTGTTTCAAAGATTGCGTGAATTCTAAAAACACCTTTATAGTTGAAATGGGGCAATTTTTGACGAAGATATGGCCATTTATTTCAAGGTAGACCCTACTTAATGCTTTCCATATATTTTCTGTTAATCAAGAATATCCCTTAATATCTTTCTTAGATGAGTCGGAAGTCAAATTATTTTAAAGCAGTTTTGTTCCAAAGATTGAGTGAATTCTAAAAACACCTTTATAATTGAAATGGGGCAATTTTGGACGAAGATATGGCCATTTATTTCAAGGTAGACCCTATTTAATGCTTTCCATACATTTTCTATTTATCGAAAAATATCCCTTAATATCTTTCTTAGATGAGTCGGAAGTCAAATTATTTTAATGCAGTTTTGTTCCAAAGATCAAGCGAATTCTAAAAACACTTTTATACTTGAAATGGGGCAATTATTGACGAAGATATGGCCATTTATTTCAAGGTAGACCCTATTTAATGCTTTCCATATATTTTCTGTTAATCAAGAATATCCCTTAATATCTTTCTTAGATGAGTCGGAAGTTAATATATTTTAACGCAGTTTTGTTCCAAAGTTCGAGCGAATTCTAAAAACACCTTTATAATTGAAATGGGGCAATTTTGGAAGAAGATATGGCCATTTATTTCAAGGTAGACCCTATTTAATGCTTTCCATATAATTTCTATTTATCGAAGAATATCCCTTAATATCTTTCTTAGATGAGTCGGAAGTCAAAATATTTTAATGCAGTTTTGTTTCAAAGATCGAGTGAATTCTAAAAACACCTTTATAAATGATATGGGGTAATTTTTGACGAAGATATGGCCATTTATTTCAAGGTTGACCCTATTTAATGCTTTCCATATATTTTCTGTTAATCAAGAATATCCCTTAATATCTTTCTTAGATGAATCGGAAGTCAAATTATTTTAATGCAGTTTTGTTCCAAAGATCGAGCAAATTCTAAAAACATCTTTATAATTGAAATGGGGCAATTTTTGACGAAGATATGGCCATTTATTTCAAGGTAGACCCTATTTAATGCTTTCCATATATTTTCTGTTAATCGAAGAATATCCCTTAATATCTTTCTTAGATGAGTCGAAGGTCAAATTATTTTAATGCAGTTTTGTTTCAAAGATTGCGTGAATTCTAAAAACACCTTTATAATTGAAATGGGGCAATTTTTGACGAAGATATGGCCATTTATTTCAAGGTAGACCCTATTTAATGCTTTCCATATATTTTCTGTTAATCAAGAATATCCCTTAATATCTTTCTTAGATGAGTCGGAAGTCAAATTATTTTAATGCAGTTTTGTTCCAAAGACCGAGTGAATTCTAAAAACACCTTCATAATTGAAATGGGGCAATTTTTGACAAAGATATGGCCATTTATTTCAAGGTAGACCCTATTTAATGCTTTCCATATATTTTCTATTTATCGAAAAATATCCCTTAATATCTTTCTTAGATGAGTCGGAGTTCAAATTATTTTAATTCAGTTTTGTTCCAAAGATCAAGTGAATTCTAAAAACACTTTTATACTTGAAATGGGGCAATTTTTGACGAAGATATGGTCATTTATTTCAAGGTAGAGCCTATTTAATGCTTTCCATATATTTTCTATTTATCGAAGAATATCCCTTAATATCTTTCTTAGATGAGTCGGAAGTCAAATTATTTTAATGCAGTTTAGTTCCACAGATTGCGCGAATTCTAAAAACACCTTTATAACTGAAATGGGGCAATTTTTGACGAAGATATGGCCATTTATTTCAAGGTAGACCCTATTTAATGCTTTCCATATATTTTCTGTTAATCAAGAATATCCCTTAATATCTTTCTTAGATGAGTCGGAAGTCAAATTATTTTAATGCAGTTTTGTTCCAAAGACCGAGTGAATTCTAAAAACACCTTCATAATTGAAATGGGGCAATTTTTGACAAAGATATGGCCATTTATTTCAAGGTAGACCCTATTTAATGCTTTCCATATATTTTCTATTTATCGAAAAATATCCCTTAATATCTTTCTTAGATGAGTCGGAGTTCAAATTATTTTAATTCAGTTTTGTTCCAAAGATCAAGTGAATTCTAAAAACACTTTTATACTTGAAATGGGGCAATTTTTGACAAAGATATGGCCATTTATTTCAAGGTAGACCCTATTTAATGCTTTCCATATATTTTCTATTTATCGAAAAATATCCCTTAATATCTTTCTTAGATGAGTCGGAGTTCAAATTATTTTAATTCAGTTTTGTTCCAAAGATCAAGTGAATTCTAAAAACACTTTTATACTTGAAATGGGGCAATTTTTTACGAAGATATGGCCATTTATTTCAAGGTAGACCCTATTTAATGCTTTCCATATATTTTCTATTTATCGAAAAATATCCCTTAATATCTTTCTTAGATGAGTCGGAGTTCAAATTATTTTAATTCAGTTTTGTTCCAAAGATCAAGTGAATTCTAAAAACACTTTTATACTTGAAATGGGGCAATTTTTTACGAAGATATGGCCATTTATTTCAAGGTAGACCCTATTTAATGCTTTCCATATATTTTCTATTTATCGAAGAATATCCCTTAATATCTTTCTTAGATGAGTCGGAAGTCAAATTATTTTAATGCAGTTTTGTTCCAAAGATCGAGTGAATTCTAGAAACACCTTTATAATTGAAATGGGGCAATTTTTTACGAAGATATGGCCATTTATTTCAAGGTAGACCCTATTTAATGCTTTCCATAGCTTTTCTGTTAATCAAGAATATCCCTTAATATCTTTCTTAGATGAGTCGGAAGTCAAATTAGTTTAATGCAGTTTTGTTTCAAAAATTGAGTGAATTCTAAAAACACCTTTATAATTGAAATGGGGCAATTTTGGACGAATATATGGCCATTTATTTCAAGGTAGACCATATTTAATGCTTTTCATATATTTTCTGTTAATCAAGAATATCCCTTAATATCTTTCTTAGATGAATCGGAAGTCAAATTATTTTAACGCAGTTTTGTTCCAAAGATCGAGCGAAATCTAAAAACACCTCTATAAATGAAATGGGGCAATTTTGGACGAAGATAAGGCCATTTATTTCAAGGTAGACCCTATTTAATGCTTTCCATATAATTTCTATTTATCGAAGAATATCCCTTAATATCTTTCTTAGATGAGTCGGAAGTCAAATTATTTTAATGCAGTTTTGTTCCAATGATCGAGTGAATTCTAAAAACACCTTTATAATTGATATGGGGTAGTTTTTGACGAAGATATGGCCATTTATTTCAAGGTTGACCCTATTTAATGCTTTCCATATATTTTCTGTTAATCAAGAATATCCCTTAATATCTTTCTTAGATGAATCGGAAGTCAAATTATTTTAATGCAGTTTTGTTCCAAAGATCGAGCGAATTCTAAAAACATCTTTATAATTGAAATGGGGCAATTTTTGACGAAGATATGGCCATTTATTTCAAGGTAGACCCTATTTAATGCTTTCCATATATTTTCTATTTATCGAAGAATATCCCTTAATATCTTTCTTAGATGAGTCGGAAGTCAAATTATTTTAATGCAGTTTTGTTCCAAAGATCAATTGAATTCTAAAATCACCTTTATAGTTGAAATGGGGCAATTTTTGACGAAGATATGGCCATTTATTTCAAGGTAGACCCTACTTAATGCTTTCCATATATTTTCTGTTAATCAAGAATATCCCTTAATATCTTTCTTAGATGAGTCGGAAGTCAAATTATTTTAAAGCAGTTTTGTTCCAAAGATTGAGTGAATTCTAAAAACACCTTTATAATTGAAATGGGGATATTTTTGACGAAGATATGGCCATTTATTTCAAGGTAGACCCTATTTAATGCTTTCCATATATTTTCTATTTATCGAAAAATATCCCTTAATATCTTTCTTAGATGAGTCGGAAGTCAAATTATTTTAATTCAGTTTTGTTCCAAAGATCAAGTGAATTCTAAAAACACTTTTATACTTGAAATGGGGCAATTTTTTACGAAGATATGGCCATTTATTTCAAGGTAGACCCTATTTAATGCTTTCCATATATTTTCTATTTATCGAAGAATATCCCATAATATCTTTCTTAGATGAGTCGGAAGTCAAATTATTTTAATGCAGTTTTGTTCCACAGATTGCGCGAATTCTAAAAACACCTTTATAATTGAAATGGGGCTATTTTTGACGAAGATATGGCCATTTATTTCAAGGTAGACCCTATTTAATGCTTTCCATATATTTTCTATTTATCGAAGAATATCCCTTAATATCTTTCTTAGATGAGTCGGAAGTCAAATTATTTTAATGCAGTTTTGTTCCAAAGATCAAGTGAATTCTAAAAACACTTTTATACTTGAAATGGGGCAATTTTTTACGAAGATATGGCCATTTATTTCAAGGTAGACCCTATTTAATGCTTTCCATATATTTTCTATTTATCGAAGAATATCCCATAATATCTTTCTTAGATGAGTCGAAAGTCAAATTATTTTAATGCAGTTTTGTTCCAAAGATTGCGCGAATTCTAAAAACACCTTTATAACTGAAATGGGGCAATTTTTGACGAAGATATGGCCATTTATTTCAAGGTAGACCCTATTTAATGCTTTCCATATATTTTCTATTTATCGAAGAATATCCCTTAATATCTTTCTTAGATGAGTCGGAAGTCAAATTATTTTAATGCAGTTTTGTTCCAAAGATCGAGTGAATTCTAAAAACACCTTTATAATTGAAATGGGGCAATTTTTTACGAAGATATGGCCATTTATTTCAAGGTAGACCCTATTTAATGCTTTCCATATATTTTCTGTTAATCAAGAATATCCCTTAATATCTTTCTTAGATGAGTCGGAAGTCAAATTATTTTAATGCAGTTTTGTTCCAAAGATTGAGTGAATTCTAAAAACACCTTTATAATTGAAATGGGGCAATTTTGGACGAAGATATGGCCATTTATTTCAAGGTAGACCCTATTTAATGCTTTCCATATATTTTCTATTTATCGAAAAATATCCCTTAATATCTTTCTTAGATGAGTCGGAAGTCAAATTATTTTAATGCAGTTTTGTTCCAAAGATCGAGCGAAATCATAAAACACCTTTATAATTGAAATGGGGCAATTTTAGACGAAGATATGGCCATTTATTACAAGATAGAGTCTATTTAATGCTTTCCATATATTTTCTATTTATCGAAGAATATCCCTTAATATCTTTCTTAGATGAGTCGGAAGTCAAATTATTTTAATGCAGTTTTGTTCCAAAGATCGAGTGAATTCTAAAAACACTTTTATAATTGAAATGGGGCAATTTTTGACGAAGATATGGCCATTTATTTCAAGGTAGACCCTATTTAATGCTTTCCATATATTTTCTGTTAATCAAGAATATCCCTTAATATCTTTCTTAGATGAGTCGAAAGTCAAATTATTTTAATGCAGTTTTGTTCCAAAGATCGAGTGAATTCTAAAAACACCTTTATAATTGAAATGGGGCAATTTTTGACGAAGATATGGCCATTTATTTCAAGGTTGACCCTATTTAATGCTTTCCATATATTTTCTATTAATCGAAGAATATCCCTTAATATCTTTCTTAGATGAGTCGGAAGTCAAATTATTTTAATGCAGTTTTGTTCCAAAGATCGAGTGAATTCAAAAAACACCTTTATAGTTGAAATGGGGCAATTTTTGACGAAGATATGGCCATTTATTTCAAGGTAGACCCTATTTAATGCTTTCCATATATTTTCTATTTATCGAAGAATATCCCTTAATATCTTTCTTAGATGAGTCGGAAGTCAAATTATTTTAATGCAGTTTTGTTCCAAAGATCGAGTGAATTCTAAAAACACCTTTATAATTGAAGTGGGGCAATTTTTGACGAAGATATGGCCATTTATTTCAAGGTAGACCCTATTTAATGCTTTCCATATATTTTCTATTTATCGAAAAATATCCCTTAATATCTTTTTTAGATGAGTCGAAAGTCAAATTATTTTAATGCAGTTTTGTTCCAAAGATCAAGTGAATTCTAAAAACACCTTTATAATTGAAGTGTGGCAATTTTTGACGAAGATATGGCCATTTATTTCAAGGTAGACACTATTTAATGCTTTCCATATATTTTCTATTTATCGAAGAATATCCCATAATATCTTTCTTAGATGAGTCGGAAGTCAAATTATTTTAATGCAGTTTTGTTCCAAAGATTGCGTGAATTCTAAAAACACCTTTATAACTGAAATGGGGCAATTTTTGACGAAGATATGGCCATTTATTTCAAGGTAGACCCTATTTAATGCTTTCCATATATTTTCTATTTATCGAAGAATATCCCTTAATATCTTTCTTAGATGAGTCGAAAGTCAAATTATTTTAATGCAGTTTTGTTCCAAAGATCGAGTGAATTCTAAAAACACCTTTATAATTGAAATGGGGCAATTTGAGACAAAGATATGGCCATTTATTTCAAGGTTGACCCTATTTAATGTTTGCCTTATATTTTCTATTAATCGAAGAATATCCCTTAATATCTTTCTTAGATGAGTCGGAAGTCAAATTATTTTAATGCAGTTTTGTTCCAAAGAATTCTTAAAACACCTTTATAATTGAAATGGGGCAATTTTTTACGAAGATATGGCCATTTATTTCAAGGTAGACCCTATTTAATGCTTTCCATATATTTTCTATTTATCGAAGAATATCCCTTAATATCTTTCTTAGATGAGTCGGAAGTCAAATTATTTTAATTCAGTTTTGTTCCAAAGATCAAGTGAATTCTAAAAACACCTTTATAACTAAAATGGGGCAATTTTTGACGAACATATGGCCATTTATTTCAAGGTAGACCCTATTTAATGCTTTCCATATATTTTCTATTTATCGAAGAATATCCCTTAATATCTTTCTTAGATGAGTCGGAAGTCAAATTGTTTTAATGCAGTTTTGTTCCAAAGATCGAGTGAATTCTAAAAACACCTTTATAATTGAAATGTGGCAATTTTTGACGAAGATATGGCCATTTATTTCAAGGTAGACCCTATTTAATGCTTTCCATAGCTTTTCTGTTAATCAAGAATATCCATTAATATCTTTCTTAGATGAATCGGAAGTCAAATTATTTTAATGCAGTTTTGTTCCAAAGATCGAGTGAATTCTAAAAACACCTTTATAATTGAAATGGGGCAATTTGAGACAAAGATATGGCCATTTATTTCAAGGTAGACCCTATTTAATGCTTTCCATATAATTTCTATTTATCGAAGAATATCCCTTAATATCTTTCTTAGATGAGTCGGAAGTCAAATTATTTTAATGCAGTTTTGTTCCAAAGATCGAGTGAATTCTAAAAACACCTTTATAATTGAAATGGGGCAATTTTTGACGAAGATATGGCCATTTATTTCAAGGTAGACCCTATTTAATGCTTTCCTTATATTTTCTATTAATCGAAGAATATCCCTTAATATCTTTCTTAGATGAGTCGGAAGTCAAATTATTTTAATGCAGTTTTGTTCCAAAGCAAGTGAATTCTAAAAACACCTTTATAATTGAAATGGGGCAATTTTTTACGAAGATATGGCCATTTATTTCAAGGTAGACCCTATTTAATGCTTTCCATATATTTTCTATTTATCGAAGAATATCCCTTAATATCTTTCTTAGATGAGTCGGAAGTCAAATTATTTTAATGCAGTTTTGTTCCAAAGATCGAGTGAATTCTAAAAACACCTTTATAATTGAAATGGGGCAATTTTTGACGAAGATATGGCCATTTATTTCAAGGTAGACCCTATTTAATGCTTTCCATATATTTTCTGTTAATCAAGAATATCTCTTAATATCTTTCTTAGATGAGTCGGAAGTCAAATTATTTTAATGCAGTTTTGTTTCAAAGATTGAGTGAATTCTAAAAACACCTTTATAATTGAAAGAGTGCAATTTTTGACGAAGATATGGCCATTTATTTCAAGGTAGACCCTATTTAATGCTTTTCATATATTTTCTGTTAATCAACAATATCCCTTAATATCTTTCTTAGATGAGTCGGAAGTCAAATTATTTTTAATGCAGTTTTGTTCCAAAGATCGAGCGAAATCTAAAAACACCTCTATAAATGAAATGGGGCAATTTTGGACGAAGATATGGCCATTTATTTCAAGGTAGACCCTATTTAATGCTTTCCATATAATTTCTATTTATCGAAGAATATCCCTTAATATCTTTCTTAGATGAGTCGGAAGTCAAATTATTTTAATGCAGTTTTGTTCCAAAGATCGAGTGAATTCTAAAAACACCTTTATAATTGATATGGGGCAATTTTTGACGAAGATATGGCCATTTATTTCAAGGTTGACCCTATTTAATGCTTTCCATATATTTTCTGTTAATCAAGAATATCCCTTAATATCTTTCTTAGATGAATCGGAAGTCAAATTATTTTAATGCAGTTTTGTTTCACAGATTGAGCGAATTCTAAAAACATCTTTATAATTGAAATGGGGCAATTTTTGACGAAGATATGGCCATTTATTTCAAGGTAGACCCTATTTAATGCTTTCCATATATTTTCTATTTATCGAAGAATATCCCTTAATATCTTTCTTAGATGAGTCGGAAGTCAAATTATTTTAATGCAGTTTTGTTTCAAAGATTGAGTGAATTCTAAAAACACCTTTATAATTGAAATGGGGCAATTTTAGACGAAGATATGGCCATTTATTTCAAGGTAGACCCTATTTAATGCTTTCCATATATTTTCTGTTAATCGAAGAATATCCCTTAATATCTTTCTTAGATGAGTCGGAAGTCAAATTATTTTAATGCAGTTTTGTTCCAAAGATCGAGTGAATTCTAAAAACACCTTTATAATTGAAATGGGGCAATTTTTGACGAAGATATGGCCATTTATTTCAAGGTAGACCCTATTTAATGCTTTCCATATATTTTCTATTTATCGAAGAATATCCCTTAATATCTTTCTTAGATGAGTCGGAAGTCAAATTATTTTAATTCAGTTTTGTTCCAAGATCAAGTGAATTCTAAAAACACCTTTTATACTTGAAATGGGGCAATTTTTTACGAAGATATGGCCATTTATTTCAAGGTAGACCCTATTTAATGCTTTCCATATATTTTCTATTTATCGAAGAATATCCCATAATATCTTTCTTAGATGAGTCGGAAGTCAAATTATTTTAATGCAGTTTTGTTCCACAGATTGCGCGAATTCTAAAAACACCTTTATAACTGAAATGGGGCAATTTTTGACGAAGATATGGCCATTTATTTCAAGGTAGACCCTATTTAATGCTTTCCATATAATTTCTATTTATCGAAGAATATCCCTTAATATCTTTCTTAGATGAGTCGAAAGTCAAATTATTTTAATGCAGTTTTGTTCCAAAGATCGAGTGAATTCTAAAAACACCTTTATAATTGAAATGGGGCAATTTGAGACAAAGATATGGCCATTTATTTCAAGGTTGACCCTATTTAATGTTTGCCTCTATATTTTCTATTAATCGAAGAATATCCCTTAATATCTTTCTTAGATGAGTCGGAAGTCAAATTATTTTAATGCAGTTTTGTTCCAAATTGGAATTCTTAAAACACCTTTATAATTGAAATGGGGCAATTTTTTACGAAGATATGGCCATTTATTTCAAGGTAGACCCTATTTAATGCTTTCCATATATTTTCTATTTATCGAAGAATATCCCTTAATATCTTTCTTAGATGAGTCGGAAGTCAAATTATTTTAATTCAGTTTTGTTCCAAAGATCAAGTGAATTCTAAAAACACCTTTATAACTAAAATGGGGCAATTTTTGACGAACATATGGCCATTTATTTCAAGGTAGACCCTATTTAATGCTTTCCATATATTTTCTATTTATCGAAGAATATCCCTTAATATCTTTCTTAGATGAGTCGGAAGTCAAATTGTTTTAATGCAGTTTTGTTCCAAAGATCGAGTGAATTCTAAAAACACCTTTATAATTGAAATGTGGCAATTTTTGACGAAGATATGGCCATTTATTTCAAGGTAGACCCTATTTAATGCTTTCCATAGCTTTTCTGTTAATCAAGAATATCCATTAATATCTTTCTTAGATGAATCGGAAGTCAAATTATTTTAATGCAGTTTTGTTCCAAAGATCGAGTGAATTCTAAAAACACCTTTATAATTGAAATGGGGCAATTTGAGACAAAGATATGGCCATTTATTTCAAGGTTGACCCTATTTAATGTTTGCCTTATATTTTCTATTGATCGAAGAATATCTTTTAATATCTTTCTTAGATGAGTCGGAAGTCAAATTATTTTAATGCAGTTTTGTTCCAAAGATCGAGTGAATTCTAAAAACACCTTTATAATTGAAATGGGGCAATTTTGGACGAAGATATGGCCATTTATTTCAAGGTAGACCCTATTTAATGCTTTCCATATATTTTCTGTTAATCAAGAATATCCCTTAATATCTTTCTTAGATGAGTCGGAAGTCAAATTATTTTAATGCAGTTTTGTTCCAAAGATCAAGCGAAATCTAAAAACACCTTTTTAATTGAAATGGGGCAATTTTGGACGAAGATATGGCCATTTATTTCAAGGTAGACCCTATTTAATGCTTTCCGTATAATTTCTATTTATCGAAGAATATCCCTTAATATCTTTCTTAGATGAGTCGGAAGTCAAATTGTTTTAATGCAGTTTTGTTCCAAAGATCGAGTGAATTCTAAAAACACCTTTATAATTGAAATGGGGTAATTTTTGACGAAGATATGGCCATTTATTTCAAGGTAGACCCTATTTAATGCTTTCCATATATTTTCTGTTAATCAAGAATATCCCTTAATATCTTTCTTAGATGAGTCGGAAGTCAAATTATTTTAATGCAGTTTTGTTCCAAAGATCGAGTGAATTCTAAAAACACCTTTATAATTGAAATGGGGCAATGTTTTACGAAGATATGGCCATTTATTTCAAGGTTGACCCTATTTAATGTTTGCCTTATATTTTCTATTAATCGAAGAATATCTTTTAATATCTTTCTTAGATGAGTCGGAAGTCAAATTATTTTAATGCAGTTTTGTTCCAAAGAATTCTAAAAACACATTTATAATTGAAATGGGGCAATTTTGGACGAAGATATGGCCATTTATTTCACGGTAGACCCTATTTAATGCTTTCCATATATTTTCTGTTAATCAAGAATATCCCTTAATATCTTTCTTAGATGAATCGGAAGTCAAATTATTTTAATGCAGTTTTGTTCCAAAGATCGAGCGAATTCTAAAAACATCTTTATAATTGAAATGGGGCAATTTTTGACGAAGATATGGCCATTTATTTCAAGGTAGACCCTATTTAATGCTTTCCATATATTTTCTGTTAATCAAGAATATCCCTTAATATCTTTCTTAGATGAGTCGGAAGTCAAATTATTTTAATGCAGTTTTGTTCCAAAGATCGAGTGAATTCTAAAAACACCTTTATAATTGAAATGGGGCAATTTGAGACAAAGATATGGCCATTTATTTCAAGGTAGACCCTATTTTATGCTTTCCATATATTTTCTATTTATCGAAAAATATCCCTTAATATCTTTCTTAGATGAGTCGAAAGTCAAATTATTTTAATTCAGTTTTGTTCCAAAGATCAAGTGAATTCTAAAAACACTTTTATACTTGAAATGGGGCAATTTTTTACGAAGATATGGCCATTTATTTCAAGGTAGACCCTATTTAATGCTTTCCATATATTTTCTATTTATCGAAGAATATCCCATAATATCTTTCTTAGATGAGTCGGAAGTCAAATTATTTTAATGCAGTTTTGTTTTAAAGATCAAGTGAATTCTAAAAACACCTTTTTAATTTCAATGGGGCAATTTTTGACGAAGATATGGCCATTTATTTCAAGGTTGACCCTATTTAATGCTTTCCATATATTTTCTGTTTATCGAAGAATATCCCTTAATATCTTTCTTAGATGAGTCGGAAGTCAAATTATTTTAATGCAGTTTTGTTCCACAGATTGCGCGAATTCTAAAAACACCTTTATAACTGAAATGGGGCAATTTTTGACGAAGATATGGCCATTTATTTCAAGGTAGACCCTATTTAATGCTTTCCATATATTTTCTATTTATCGAAGAATATCCCTTAATATCTTTCTTAGATGAGTCGAAAGTCAAATTATTTTAATGCAGTTTTGTTCCAAAGATCGAGTGAATTCTAAAAACACCTTTATAATTGAAATGGGGCAATTTGAGACAAAGATATGGCCATTTATTTCAAGGTTGACCCTATTTAATGTTTGCCTTATATTTTCTATTAATCGAAGAATATCCCTTAATATCTTTCTTAGATGAGTCGGAAGTCAAATTATTTTAATGCAGTTTTGTTCCAAAGAATTCTTAAAACACCTTTATAATTGAAATGGGGCAATTTTTTACGAAGATATGGCCATTTATTTCAAGGTAGACCCTATTTAATGCTTTCCATATATTTTCTATTTATCGAAGAATATCCCTTAATATCTTTCTTAGATGAGTCGGAAGTCAAATTATTTTAATTCAGTTTTGTTCCAAAGATCAAGTGAATTCTAAAAACACCTTTATAACTAAAATGGGGCAATTTTTGACGAACATATGGCCATTTATTTCAAGGTAGACCCTATTTAATGCTTTCCATATATTTTCTATTTATCGAAGAATATCCCTTAATATCTTTCTTAGATGAGTCGGAAGTCAAATTATTTTAATGCAGTTTTGTTCCAAAGATCGAGTGAATTCTAAAAACACCTTTATAATTGAAATGTGGCAATTTTTGACGAAGATATGGCCATTTATTTCAAGGTAGACCCTATTTAATGCTTTCCATAGCTTTTCTGTTAATCAAGAATATCCATTAATATCTTTCTTAGATGAATCGGAAGTCAAATTATTTTAATGCAGTTTTGTTCCAAAGATCGAGTGAATTCTAAAAACACCTTTATAATTGAAATGGGGCAATTTGAGACAAAGATATGGCCATTTATTTCAAGGTTGACCCTATTTAATGTTTGCCTTATATTTTCTATTAATCGAAGAATATCTTTTAATATCTTTCTTAAGATGAGTCGGAAGTCAAAATTATTTTAATGCAGTTTTGTTCCAAAGAATTCTAAAAACACCTTTATAATTGAAATGGGGCAATTTTTGACGAAGATATGGCCATTTATTTCAAGGTAGACCTTATTTAATGCTTTCCTATATTTTCTATTTATCGAAGAATATCCCTTAATATCTTTCTTAGATGAGTCGGAAGTCAAATTATTTTAATGCAGTTTTGTTCCAAAGAATTCTAAAAACACCTTTATAATTGAAATGGGGCAATTTTTGACGAAGATATGGCCATTTATTTCAAGGTAGACCCTATTTAATGCTTTCCATATATTTTCTATTTATCGAAGAATATCCCTTAATATCTTTCTTAGATGAGTCGGAAGTCAAATTATTTTAATGCAGTTTTGTTCCAAAGATCGAGTGAATTCTAAAAACACCTTTATAATTGAAAGGGGGCAATTTTGGACGAAGATATGGCCATTTATTTCAAGGTAGACCCTATTTAATGCTTTCCATATATTTTCTGTTAATCAAGAATATCCCTTAATATCTTTCTTAGATGAGTCGGAAGTCAAATTATTTTAATGCAGTTTTGTTCCAAAGATCAAGCGAATTCTAAAAACACCTTTTTAATTGAAATGGGGCAATTTTGGACGAAGATATGGCCATTTATTTCAAGGTAGACCCTATTTAATGCTTTCCGTATAATTTCTATTTATCGAAGAATATCCCTTAATATCTTTCTTAGATGAGTCGGAAGTCAAATTGTTTTAATGCAGTTTTGTTCCAAAGATCGAGTGAATTCTAAAAACACCTTTATAATTGATATGGGGTAATTTTTGACGAAGATATGGCCATTTATTTCAAGGTAGGCCCTATTTAATGCTTTCCATATATTTTCTGTTAATCAAGAATATCCCTAATATCTTTCTTAGATGAGTCGGAAGTCAAATTATTTTAATGCAGTTTTGTTCCAAAGATCGAGCGAATTCTAAAAACACCTTTATAATTGAAATGGGGCAATTTTTGACGAAGATATGGCCATTTATTTCAAGGTAGACCCTATTTAATGCTTTCCATATATTTTCTATTTATCGAAGAATATCCCTTAATATCTTTCTTAGATGAGTCGGAAGTCAAATTATTTTAATGCAGTCTTGTTCCAAAGATCGAGTGAATTCTAAAAACACCTTTATAATTGAAATGGGGCAATTTTGGACGAAGATATGGCCATTTATTTCAAGGTTGACCCTATTTAATGTTTGCCTTATATTTTCTATTAATCGAAGAATATCTTTTAATATCTTTCTTAGATGAGTCGGAAGTCAAATTATTTTAATGCAGTTTTGTTCCAAAGAATTCTAAAAACACATTTATAATTGAAATGGGGCAATTTTTGACGAAGATATGGCCATTTATTTCACGGTAGACCCTATTTAATGCTTTCCATATATTTTCTGTTAATCAAGAATATCCCTTAATATCTTTCTTAGATGAATCGGAAGTCAAATTATTTTAATGCAGTTTTGTTCCAAAGATCGAGCGAATTCTAAAAACATCTTTATAATTGAAATGGGGCAATTTTTGACGAAGATATGGCCATTTATTTCAAGGTAGACCCTATTTAATGCTTTCCATATATTTTCTGTTAATCAAGAATATCCCTTAATATCTTTCTTAGATGAGTCGGAAGTCAAATTATTTTAATGCAGTTTTGTTCCAAAGATCGAGTGAATTCTAAAAACACCTTTATAATTGAAATGGGGCAATTTGAGACAAAGATATGGCCATTTATTTCAAGGTTGACCCTATTTAATGTTTTTCTTATATTTTCTATTGATCGAAGAATATCTTTTAATATCTTTCTTAGATGAGTCGGAAGTCAAATTATTTTAATGTAGTTTTGTTCCAAAGATCGAGTGAATTCTAAAAACACCTTTATAATTGAAATGGGGCAATTTTGGACGAAGATATGGCCATTTATTTCAAGGTAGACCCTATTTAATGCTTTCCATATATTTTCTGTTAATCAAGAATATCCCTTAATATCTTTCTTAGATGAGTCGGAAGTCAAATTATTTTAATGCAGTTTTGTTCCAAAGATCAAGCGAATTCTAAAAACACCTTTTTAATTGAAATGGGGCAATTTTGGACGAAGATATGGCCATTTATTTCAAGGTAGACCCTATTTAATGCTTTCCGTATAATTTCTATTTATCGAAGAATATCCCTTAATATCTTTCTTAGATGAGTCGGAAGTCAAATTGTTTTAATGCAGTTTTGTTCCAAAGATCGAGTGAATTCTAAAAACACCTTTATAATTGAAATGGGGCAATTTTTGACGAAGATATGGCCATTTATTTCAAGGTAGGCCCTATTTAATGCTTTCCATATATTTTCTGTTAATCAAGAATATCCCTTAATATCTTTCTTAGATGAGTCGGAAGTCAAATTATTTTAATGCAGTTTTGTTCCAAAGATCGAGCGAATTCTAAAAACATCTTTATAATTGAAATGGGGCAATTTTTGACGAAGATATGGCCATTTATTTCAAGGTAGACCCTATTTAATGCTTTCCATATATTTTCTATTTATCGAAGAATATCCCTTAATATCTTTCTTAGATGAGTCGGAAGTCAAATTATTTTAATGCAGTTTTGTTCCAAAGATAGAGTGAATTCTAAAAACACCTTTATAATTGAAATGGGGCAATGTTTTACGAAGATATGGCCATTTATTTCAAGGTTGACCCTATTTAATGTTTGCCTTATATTTTCTATTAATCGAAGAATATCTTTTAATATCTTTCTTAGATGAGTCGGAAGTCAAATTATTTTAATGCAGTTTTGTTCCAAAGAATTCTAAAAACACATTTATAATTGAAATGGGGCAATTTTTGACGAAGATATGGCCATTTATTTCACGGTAGACCCTATTTAATGCTTTCCATATATTTTCTGTTAATCAAGAATATCCCTTAATATCTTTCTTAGATGAATCGGAAGTCAAATTATTTTAATGCAGTTTTGTTCCAAAGATCGAGCGAATTCTAAAAACATCTTTATAATTGAAATGGGGCAATTTTTGACGAAGATATGGCCATTTATTTCAAGGTAGACCCTATTTAATGCTTTCCATATATTTTCTGTTAATCAAGAATATCCCTTAATATCTTTCTTAGATGAGTCGGAAGTCAAATTATTTTAATGCAGTTTTGTTCCAAAGATCGAGTGAATTCTAAAAACACCTTTATAATTGAAATAAGGCAATTTGAGACAAAGATATGGCCATTTATTTCAAGGTAGACCCTATTTTATGCTTTCCATATATTTTCTGTTAATCAAGAATATCCCTTAATATCTTTCTTAGATGAGTCGGAAGTCAAATTATTTTAATGCAGTTTTGTTCCAAAGATCAAGCGAATTCTAAAAACACCTTTTTAATTGAAATGGGGCAATTTTGGACGAAGATATGGCCATTTATTTCAAGGTAGACCCTATTTAATGCTTTCCATATATTTTCTATTTATCGAAGAATATCCCATAATATCTTTCTTAGATGAGTCGAAAGTCAAATTATTTTAATGCAGTTTTGTTCCACAGATTGCGCGAATTCTAAAAACACATTTATAACTGAAATGGGGCAATTTTTAGCGAAGATATGGCCATTTATTTCAAGGTAGACCCTATTTAATGCTTTCCATATATTTTCTGTTAATCAAGAATATCCCTTAATATCTTTCTTAGATGAGTGGGAAGTCAAATTATTTTAATGCAGTTTTGTTCCAAAGATCGAGCGAATTCTAAAAACATCTTTATAATTGAAATGGGGCAATTTTTGACGAAGATATGGCCATTTATTTCAAGGTAGACCCTATTTAATGCTTTCCATATATTTTCTGTTAATCAAGAATATCCCTTAATATCTTTCTTAGATGAGTCGGAAGTCAAATTATTTTAATGCAGTTTTGTTCCAAAGATCGAGTGAATTCTAAAAATACCTTTATAATTGAAATGGGGCGATTTGAGACAAAGATATGGCCATTTATTTCAAGGTAGACCCTATTTAATGTTTGCCTTATATTTTCTATTAATCGAAGAATATCCCTTAATATCTTTCTTAGATGAGTCGGAAGTCAAATTATTTTAATGCAGTTTTGTTCCAAAGATCGAGTGAATTCTAAAAACACCTTTATAATTGAAATGGGGCAATTTTTTACGAAGATATGGCCATTTATTTCAAGGTTGACCCTATTTAATGCTTTCCATATATTTTCTGTTAATCAAGAATATCCCTTAATATCTTTCTTAGATGAGTCGGAAGTCAAATTATTTTAATGCAGTTTTGTTCCAAAGATCAAGTGAATTCTAAAAACACCTTTATAATTGAAATGGGGCAATTTTTGACGAAGATATGGCCATTTATTTCAAGGTAGACCCTATTTAATGCTTTCCATAGCTTTTCTGTTAATCAAGAATATCCCTTAATATCTTTCTTAGATGAATCGGAAGTCAAATTATTTTAATGCAGTTTTGTTCCAAAGATTGAGTGAATTCTAAAAACACCTTTATAATTGAAATGGGGCAATTTGAGACAAAGATATGGCCATTTATTTCAAGGTTGACCGTATTTAATGTTTGCCTTATATTTTCTATTGATCGAAGAATATCTTTTAATATCTTTCTTAGATGAGTCGGAAGTCAAATTATTTTAATGCAGTTTTGTTCCAAAGATCGAGTGAATTCTAAAAACACCTTTATAAATGAAATGGGGCAATTTTGTACGAAGATATGGCCATTTATTTCAAGGTAGACCCTATTTAATGCTTTCCATATATTTTCTATTTATCGAAAAATATCCCTTAATATCTTTCTTAGATGAGTCGGAAGTCAAATTATTTTAATTCAGTTTTGTTCCAAAGATCGATTGAATTCTAAAAACACCTTTATAATTGAAATGGGGCAATTTTTTACGAAGATATGGCCATTTATTTCAAGGTTGACCCTATTTAATGTTTGCCTTATATTTTCTATTAATCGAAGAATATCTTTTAATATCTTTCTTAGATGAGTCGGAAGTCAAATTATTTTAATGCAGTTTTGTTCCAACGAATTCTAAACACACCTTTATAATTGAAATGGGGAAATTTTGGACGAAGATATGGCCATTTATTTCAAGGTAGACCCTATTTAATGCTTTCCATATAATTTCTATTTATCAAAGAATATCCCTTAATATCTTTCTTAGATGAGTCGGAAGTCAAATTATTTTAATGCAGTTTTGTTCCAAAGGTTGCGTGAATTCTAAAAACACCTTTATAATTGAAATAGGGCAATTTTTGACGAAGATATGGCCATTTATTTCAAGGTAGACCCTATTTAATGTTTGCCTTATATTTTCTATTGATCGAAGAATATCTTTTAATATCTTTCTTAGATGAGTCGGAAGTCAAATTATTTTAATGCAGTTTTGTTCCAAAGATCAAGTGAATTCTAAAAACACTTTTATACTTGAAATGGGGCAATTTTTTACGAAGATATGGCCATTTATTTCAAGGTAGACCCTATTTTATGCTTTCCATATATTTTCTATTTATCGAAAAATATCCCTTAATATCTTTCTTAGATGAGTCGAAAGTCAAATTATTTTAATTCAGTTTTGTTCCAAAGATCAAGTGAATTCTAAAAACACTTTTATACTTGAAATGGGGCAATTTTTTACGAAGATATGGCCATTTATTTCAAGGTAGACCCTATTTAATGCTTTCCATATATTTTCTATTTATCGAAGAATATCCCATAATATCTTTCTTAGATGAGTCGGAAGTCAAATTATTTTAATGCAGTTTTGTTCCACAGATTGCGCGAATTCTAAAAACACCTTTATAACTGAAATGGGGCAATTTTTAGCGAAGATATGGCCATTTATTTCAAGGTAGACCCTATTTAATGCTTTCCATATATTTTCTGTTAATCAAGAATATCCCTTAATATCTTTCTTAGATGAGTCGGAAGTCAAATTATTTTAATGCAGTTTTGTTCCAAAGATCGAGCGAATTCTAAAAACATCTTTATAATTGAAATGGGGCAATTTTTGACGAAGATATGGCCATTTATTTCAAGGTAGACCCTATTTAATGCTTTCCATATATTTTCTGTTAATCAAGAATATCCCTTAATATCTTTCTTAGATGAGTCGGAAGTCAAATTATTTTAATGCAGTTTTGTTCCAAAGATCGAGTGAATTCTAAAAATACCTTTATAATTGAAATGGGGCAATTTGAGACAAAGATATGGCCATTTATTTCAAGGTAGACCCTATTTAATGCTTTCCATATATTTTCTATTTATCGAAGAATATCCCTTAATATCTTTCTTAGATGAGTCGGAAGTCAAATTATTTTAATTCAGTTTTGTTCCAAAGATCGAGTGAATTCTAAAAACACCTTTATAATTGAAATGGGGCAATTTTTTACGAAGATATGGCCATTTATTTCAAGGTAGACCCTATTTAATGCTTTCCATATATTTTCTGTTAATCAAGAATATCCCTTAATATCTTTCTTAGATGAGTCGGAAGTCAAATTATTTTAATGCAGTTTTGTTCCAAAGATCGAGTGAATTCTAAAAACACCTTTATAATTGAAATGGGGCAATTTTTGACGAAGATATGGCCATTTATTTCAAGGTAGACCCTATTTAATGCTTTCCATAGCTTTTCTGTTAATCAAGAATATCCATTAATATCTTTCTTAGATGAATCGGAAGTCAAATTATTTTAATGCAGTTTTGTTCCAAAGATCGAGTGAATTCTAAAAACACCTTTATAATTGAAATGGGGCAATTTGAGACAAAGATATGGCCATTTATTTCAAGGTTGACCGTATTTAATGTTTGCCTTATATTTTCTATTGATCGAAGAATATCTTTTAATATCTTTCTTAGATGAGTCGGAAGTCAAATTATTTTAATGCAGTTTTGTTCCAAAGATCGAGTGAATTCTAAAAACACCTTTATAAATGAAATGGGGCAATTTTGTACGAAGATATGGCCATTTATTTCAAGGTAGACCCTATTTAATGCTTTCCATATATTTTCTATTTATCGAAAAATATCCCTTAATATCTTTCTTAGATGAGTCGGAAGTCAAATTATTTTAATTCAGTTTTGTTCCAAAGATCGAGTGAATTCTAAAAACACCTTTATAATTGAAATGGGGCAATTTTTTACGAAGATATGGCCATTTATTTCAAGGTTGACCCTATTTAATGTTTGCCTTATATTTTCTATTAATCGAAGAATATCTTTTAATATCTTTCTTAGATGAGTCGGAAGTCAAATTATTTTAATGCAGTTTTGTTCCAACGAATTCTAAAAACACCTTTATAATTGAAATGGGGAAATTTTGGACGAAGATATGGCCATTTATTTCAAGGTAGACCCTATTTAATGCTTTCCATATAATTTCTATTTATCAAAGAATATCCCTTAATATCTTTCTTAGATGAGTCGGAAGTCAAATTATTTTAATGCAGTTTTGTTCCAAAGGTTGCGTGAATTCTAAAAACACCTTTATAATTGAAATAGGGCAATTTTTGACGAAGATATGGCCATTTATTTCAAGGTAGACCCTATTTAATGTTTGCCTTATATTTTCTATTGATCGAAGAATATCTTTTAATATCTTTCTTAGATGAGTCGGAAGTCAAATTATTTTAATGCAGTTTTGTTCCAAAGATTGAGTGAATTCTAAAAACACCTTTATAATTAAAATGGGGCAATTTTTGACGAAGATATGGCCATTTATTTCAAGGTAGACCCTATTTAATGCTTTCCATATATTTTCTGTTAATCAAGAATATCCCTTAATATCTTTCTTAGATGAGTCGGAAGTCAAATTATTTTAATGCAGTTTTGTTCCAAAGATCGAGCGAATTCTAAAAACACCTTTATAGTTGAAATGGGGCGATTTGAGACAAAGATATGGCCATTTATTTCAAGGTAGACCCTATTTAATGCTTTCCATATAATTTCTATTTATCGAAGAATATCCCTTAATATCTTTCTTAGATGAGTCGGAAGTCAAATTATTTTAATGCAGTTTTGTTTCAAAGATCGATTGAATTCTAAAAACACCTTTATAATTGAAATGGGGCAATTTTTTACGAAGATATGGCCATTTATTTCAAGGTTGACCCTATTTAATGTTTGCCTTATATTTTCTATTAATCGAAGAATATCTTTTAATATCTTCCTTAGATGAGTCGGAAGTCAAATTATTTTAATGCAGTTTTGTTCCAACGAATTCTAAAAACACCTTTATAATTGAAATGGGGAAATTTTGGACGAAGATATGGCCATTTATTTCAAGGTAGACCCTATTTAATGCTTTCCATATAATTTCTATTTATCAAAGAATATCCCTTAATATCTTTCTTAGATGAGTCGGAAGTCAAATTATTTTAATGCAGTTTTGTTTCAAAGGTTGCGTGAATTCTAAAAACACCTTTATAATTGAAATGGGGCAATTTTTGACGAAGATATGGCTATTTATTTCAAGGTAGACCCTATTTAATGTTTGCCTTATATTTTCTATTAATCGAAGAATATCCCTTAATATCTTTCTTAGATGAGCCGGAAGTCAAATTATTTTAATGCAGTTTTGTTCCAAAGATTGGGTGAATTCTAAAAACACCTTTATAATTGAAATGGGGCAATTTTTGACGAAGATATGGCCATTTATTTCAAGGTAGACCCTATTTAATGCTTTCCATATATTTTCTGTTAATCAAGAATATCCCTTACTATCTTTCTTAGATGAGTCGGAAGTCAAATTATTTTAATGCAGTTTTGTTCCAAAGATCGAGCGAATTCTAAAAACACCTTTATAATTGAAATGGGGCGATTTGAGACAAAGATATGGCCATTTATTTCAAGGTAGACCCTATTTAATGCTTTCCATATAATTTCTATTTATCGAAGAATATCCCTTAATATCTTTCTTAGATGAGTCGGAAGTCAAATTATTTTAATGCAGTTTTGTTTCAAAGATCGAGTGAATTCTAAAAACACCTTTATAATTGATATGGGGTAATTTTTGACGAAGATATGGCCATTTATTTCAAGGTAGGCCCTATTTAATGCTTTCCATATATTTTCTATATATCGAAGAATATCCCTTAATATCTTGCTTAGATGAGTCGGAAGTCAAATTATTTTAATGCAGTTTTGTTCCAAAGATCGAGCGAATTCTAAAAACATCTTTATAATTGAAATGGGCAATTTTTGACGAAGATATGGCCATTTATTTCAAGGTAGACCCTATTTAATGCTTTCAATAAATTTTCTATTTATCGAAGAATATCCCTTAATATCTTTCTTAGATGAGTCAAAAGTCAAATTATTATAATGCAGTTTTGTTTCAAAGATTGCGTGAATTCTAAAAACACCTTTATAATTGAAATGGGGCAATTTTTGACGAAGATATGGCCATTTATTTCAAGGTAGACCCTATTTAATGCTTTCCATATATTTTCTGTTAATCAAGAATATCCCTTAATATCTTTCTTAGATAAGTCGGAAGTCAAATTATTTTAATGCAGTTTTGTTTCAAAGATCGAGTGAATTCTAAAAACACCTTTATAATTGAAATGGGGCAATTTGAGACAAAGATATGGCCATTTATTTCAAGGTTGACCCTATTTAATGTTTGCCTTATATTTTCTATTAATCGAAGAATATCCCTTAATATCTTTCTTAGATGAATCGGAAGTCAAATTATTTTAATGCAGTTTTGTTCCAAAGAATTCTTAAAACACCTTTATAATTGAAATGGGGCAATTTTTTACGAAGATATGGCCATTTATTTCAAGGTAGACCCTATTTAATGCTTTCCATATATTTTCTATTTATCGAAGAATATCCCTTAATATCTTTCTTAGATGAGTCGGAAGTCAAATTATTTTAATGCAGTTTTGTTTCAAAGATTGCGTAAATTCTAAAAACACCTTTATAATTGAAATGGGGCAATTTGAGACAAAGATATGGCCATTTATTTCAAGGTTGACCCTATTTAATATTTGCCTTATATTTTCTATTAATCGAAGAATATCTTTTAATATCTTTCTTAGATGAGTCGGAAGTCAAATTATTTTAATGCAGTTTTGTTTCAAAGATTACGTGAATTTTAAAAACAGCTTTATAATTGAAATGGGGCAATTTTTGACGAACATATGGCCATTTATTTCAAGGTAGACCCTATTTAATGCTTTTCATATATTTCCTGTTAATCAAGAATATCCCTTAATATCTTTCTTAGATGAGTCGGAAGTCAAATTATTTTAATGCAGTTTTGTTTCAAAGATCAAGTGAAATCTAAAAACACTTTTATACTTGAAATGGGGTAATTTTTGACGAAGATATGGCCATTTATTTCAAGGTAGACCCTATTTAATGCTTTCCATATATTTTCTATTTATCGAAGAATATCCCTTAATATCTTTCTTAGATGAGTCGGAAGTCAAATTATTTTAATGCAGTTTTGTTCCAAAGATCGAGTCAATTCTAAAAACACCTTTATAATTGAAATGGGGCAATTTTTGACGAAGATATGGCCATTTATTTCAAGGTAGACCCTATTTAATGCTTTCCATAGCTTTTCTGTTAATCAAGAATATCCCTTAATATCTTTCTTAGATGAATCGGAAGTCAAATTATTTTAATGCAGTTTTGTTCCAAAGATTGAGTGAATTCTAAAAACACCTTTATAATTGAAATGGGGCAATTTGAGACAAAGATATGGCCATTTATTTCAAGGTTGACCCTATTTAATGTTTGCCTTATATTTTCTATTGATCGAAGAATATCTTTTAATATCTTTCTTAGATGAGTCGGAAGTCAAATTATTTTAATGCAGTTTTGTTCCAAAGATTGAGTGAATTCTAAAAACACCTTTATAATTGAAATGTGGCAATTTTTGACGAAGATATGGCCATTTATTTCAAGGTAGACCCTATTTAATGCTTTCCAGATATTTTCTATTTATCGAAGAATATCCCTTAATATCTTTCTTAGATGAGTCGGAAGTTAAATTATTTTAATGCAGTTTTGTTCCAAAGATCAAGTGAATTCTAAAAACACCTTTATAATTGAAATGGGGCAATTTTTGACGAAGATATGGCCATTTATTTCAAGGTAGACCCTATTTAATGCTTTCCATATATTTTCTATTTATCAAAGAATATCCCTTAATATCTTTCTTAGATGAGTCGGAAGTCAAATTATTTTAATGCAGTTTTGTTCCACAGATTGCGCGAATTCTAAAAACACCTTTATAATTGAAATGGGGCAATTTTTGACGAAGATATGGCCATTTATTTCAAGGTAGACCCTATTTAATGCTTTCCATATATTTTCTGTTAATCAAGAATATCCCTTAATATCTTTCTTAGATGAGTCGGAAGTCAAATTATTTTAATGCAGTTTTGTTCCAAAGATCAAGCGAATTCTAAAAACACCTTTATAATTTGAAATGGGGCAATTTGAGACAAAGATATGGCCATTTATTTCAAGGTTGACCCTATTTAATGTTTGCCTTATATTTTCTATTGATCGAAGAATATCTTTTAATATCTTTCTTAGATGAGTCGGAAGTCAAATTATTTTAATGCAGTTTTGTTCCACAGATTGCGCGAATTCTAAAAACACCTTTATAACTGAAATGGGGCAATTTTTAGCGAAGATATGGCCATTTATTTCAAGGTAGACCCTATTTAATGCTTTCCATATATTTTCTGTTAATCAAGAATATCCCTTAATATCTTTCTTAGATGAGTCGGAAGTCAAATTATTTTAATGCAGTTTTGTTCCAAACATCGAGTGAATTCTAAAAACACCTTTATAACTGAAATGGGGCAATTTTTGACGAAGATATGGCCATTTATTTCAAGGTAGACCCTATTTAATGCTTTCCATATATTTTCTGTTAATCAAGAATATCCCTTAATATCTTTCTTAGATGAGTCGGAAGTCAAATTATTTTAGTGCAGTTTTGTTCCAAAGAATTCTTAAAACACCTTTATAATTGAAATGGGGCAATTTTTTACGAAGATATGGCCATTTATTTCAAGGTAGACCCTATTTAATGCTTTCCATATATTTTCTATTTATCGAAGAATATCCCTTAATATCTTTTTTAGATGAGTCGGAAGTCAAATTATTTTAATGCAGTTTTGTTCCAAAGATCGATTGAATTCTAAAAACACCTTTATAATTGAAATGGGGCAATTTTTGACGAAGATATGGCCATTTATTTCAAGGTAGACCCTATTTAATGCTTTCCATAGCTTTTCTGTTAATCAAGAATATCCCTTAATATCTTTCTTAGATGAGTCGGAAGTCAAATTATTTTAATGCAGTTTTGTTCCAAAGGTCGAGCGAATTCTAAAAACACCTTTATAATTGAAATGGGGCAATTTGAGACAAAGATATGGCCATTTATTTCAAGGTTGACCCTATTTAATGTTTGCCTTATATTTTCTATTGATCGAAGAATATCTTTTAATATCTTTCTTAGATGAGTCGGAAGTCAAATTATTTTAATGCAGTTTTATTACAAAGATCGAGTGAATTCTAAAAACACCTTTATAATTGAAATGGGGCAATTTTGGACGAAGATATGGCCATTTATTTCAAGGTAGACCCTATTTAATGCTTTCCATATATTTTCTATTTATCGAAAAATATCCCTTAATATCTTTCTTAGATGAGTCGGAAGTCAAATTATTTTAATTTAGTTTTGTTCCAAAGATCGATTGAATTCTAAAAACACCTTTATAATTGAAATGGGGCAATTTTTTACGAAGATATGGCCATTTATTTCAAGGTAGACCCTATTTAATGCTTTCCATATATTTTCTATTTATCGAAGAATATCCCTTAATATCTTTCTTAGATGAGTCGGAAGTCAAATTATTTTAATGCAGTTTTGTTCCACAGATTGCGCGAATTCTAAAAACACCTTTATAACTGAAATGGGGCAATTTTTGACGAAGATATGGCCATTTATTTCAAGGTAGACCCTATTTAATGCTTTCCATATATTTTCTGTTAATCAAGAATATCCCTTAATATCTTTCTTAGATGAGTCGGAAGTCAAATTATTTTAATGCAGTTTTGTTCCAAAGATCGAGTGAATTCTAAAAACACCTTTATAATTGAAATGGGGCAATTTGAGACAAAGATATGGCCATTTATTTCAAGGTTGACCCTACTTAATGTTTGCCTTATATTTTCTATTAATCGAAGAATATCCCTTAATATCTTTCTTAGATGAGTCAGAAGTCAAATTATTTTAATGCAGTTTTGTTCCAAAGAATTTTTAAAACACCTTTGTAATTGAAATGGGGCAATTTTTTACGAAGATATGGCCATTTATTTCAAGGTAGACCCTATTTAATGGTTTCCAAAAAATTTTCTATTTATCGAAGAATATCCCTTAATATCTTTCTTAGATGAGTCGGAAGTCAAATTATTTTAATGCAGTTTTGTTCCAAAGATCGAGTGAATTCTAAAAACACCTTTATAATTGAAATGAGGCAATTTTTGACGAAGATATGGCCATTTATTTCAAGGTAGACCCTATTTAATGCTTTCCATAGCTTTTCTGTTAATCAAGAATATCCCTTAATATCTTTCTTAGATGAATCGGAAGTCAAATTATTTAAATGCAGTTTTGTTCCAAAGATTGAGCGAATTCTAAAAACACCTTTATAATTGAAATGGGGCAATTTGAGACAAAGATATGGCCATTTATTTCAAGGTTGACCCTATTTAATGTTTGCCTTATATTTTCTATTGATCGAAGAATATCTTTTAATATCTTTCTTAGATGAGTCGGAAGTCAAATTATTTTAATGCAGTTTTGTTCCAAAGATTGTGTGAATTCTAAAAACATCTTTATAATTGAAATGGGGCAATTTGAGACAAAGATATGGCCATTTATTTCAAGGTTGACCCTATTTAATGTTTGCCTTTTATTTTCTATTAATCGAAGAATATCTTTTAATATCTTTCTTAGATGAGTCGGAAGTCAAATTATTTTAATGCAGTTTTGTTCCAAAGAATTTTAAAAACACCTTTATAATTGAAATGGGGCAATTTTTTACGAAGATATGGCCATTTATTTCAAGGTAGACCCTATTTAATGCTTTCGATATATTTTCTATTTATCGAAGAATATCCCTTAATATCTTTCTTAGATGAGTCGGAAGTCAAATTATTTTAATGCAGTTTTGTTTCGAAGGTTGGGTGAATTCTAAAAACACCTTTATAATTGAAATGGGGCAATTTTTGACGAAGATATGGCCATTTATTTCAAGGTAGACCCTATTTAATGCTTTCCATATATTTTCTATTTATCGAAGAATATCCCTTAATATCTTTCTTAGATGAGTCGGAAGTCAAATTATTTTAATGCAGTTTTGTTTCAAAGATCAAGTGAATTCTAAAAACACCTTTATAATTGAAATGGGGCTATTTTTGACGAAGATATGGCCATTTATTTCAAGGTAGACCCTATTTAATGCTTTCCATATATTTTCTATTTATCGAAGAATATCCCTTAATATCTTTCTTAGATGAGTCGGAAGTCAAATTATTTTAATGCAGTTTTGTTCCACAGATTGCGCGAATTCTAAAAACACCTTTAAAACTGAAATGGGGCAATTTTTGACGAAGATATGGCCATTTATTTCAAGGTAGACCCTATTTAATGCTTTCCATATATTTTCTGTTAATCAAGAATATCCCTTAATATCTTTCTTAGATGAGTCGGAAGTCAAATTATTTTAATGCAGTTTTGTTCCAAAGATCGAGTGAATTCTAAAAACACCTTTATATTTGAAATGGGGCAATTTGAGACAAAGATATGGCCATTTATTTCAAGGTTGACCCTACTTAATGTTTGCCTTATATTTTCTATTAATCGAAGAATATCCCTTAATATCTTTCTTAGATGAGTCGGAAGTCAAATTATTTTAATGCAGTTTTGTTCCAAAGAATTCTTAAAACACCTTTGTAATTGAAATGGGGCAATTTTTTACGAAGATATGGCCATTTATTTCAAGGTAGACCCTATTTAATGCTTTCCAAAAATTTTCTATTTATCGAAGAATATCCCTTAATATCTTTCTTAGATGAGTCGGAAGTCAAATTATTTTAATGCAGTTTTGTTCCAAAGATCGAGTGAATTCTAAAAACACCTTTATAATTGAAATGAGGCAATTTTTGACGAAGATATGGCCATTTATTTCAAGGTAGACCCTATTTAATGCTTTCCATAGCTTTTCTGTTAATCAAGAATATCCCTTAATATCTTTCTTAGATGAATCGGAAGTCAAATTATTTTAATGCAGTTTTGTTCCAAAGATTGAGTGAATTCTAAAAACACCTTTATAATTGAAATGGGGCAATTTTTGACAAAGATATGGCCATTTATTTCAAGGTTGACCCTATTTAATGTTTGCCTTATATTTTCTATTGATCGAAGAATATCTTTTAATATCTTTCTTAGATGAGTCGGAAGTCAAATTATTTTAATGCAGTTTTGTTCCAAAGATTGTGTGAATTCTAAAAACATCTTTATAATTGAAATGGGGCAATTTTTGACAAAGATATGGCCATTTATTTCAAGGTTGACCCTATTTAATGTTTGCCTTATATTTTTTATTAATCGAAGAATATCTTTTAATATCTTTCTTAGATGAGTCGGAAGTCAAATTATTTTAATGCAGTTTTGTTCCAAAGAATTTTAAAAACACCTTTATAATTGAAATGGGGCAATTTTTTACGAAGATATGGCCATTTATTTCAAGGTAGACCCTATTTAATGCTTTCGATATATTTTCTATTTATCGAAGAATATCCCTTAATATCTTTCTTAGATGAGTCGGAAGTCAAATTATTTTAATGCAGTTTTGTTTCGAAGGTTGGGTGAATTCTGAAAACACCTTTATAATTGAAATGGGGCAATTTTTGACGAAGATATGGCCATTTATTTCAAGGTAGACCCTATTTAATGCTTTCCATATATTTTCTATTTATCGAAGAATATCCCTTAATATCTTTCTTAGATGAGTCGGAAGTCAAATTATTTTAATGCAGTTTTGTTCCAAAGATCAAGTGAATTCTAAAAACACCTTTATAATTGAAATGGGGCTATTTTTGACGAAGATATGGCCATTTATTTCAAGGTAGACCCTATTTAATGCTTTCCATATATTTTCTATTTATCGAAGAATATCCCTTAATATCTTTCTTAGATGAGTCGGAAGTCAAATTATTTTAATGCAGTTTTGTTCCAAAGATCGATTGAATTTTAAAAACACCTTTATAATTGAAATGTGGTAATTTTTTACGATGATATGGCCATTTATTTCAAGGTAGACCCTATTAAATGCTTTCCATATATTTTCTATTTATCGAAGAATATCCCTTAATATCTTTCTTAGATTAGTCGGAAGTCAGATTATTTTAACGCAGTTTTGTTCCAAAGATTGCGTGAATTCTAAAAACACCTTTATAATTGAAATGGGGCAATTTTTGACGAAGATATGGCCATTTATTTCAAGGTAGACCCTATTTAATGCTTTCCATAGCTTTTCTGCTAATCAAGAATATCCCTTAATATCTTTCTTAGATGAATCGGAAGTCAAATTATTTTAATGCAGTTTTGTTCCAAAGATTGAGTGAATTCTAAAAACACCTTTATAATTGAAATGGGGCAATTTGAGACAAAGATATGGCCATTTATTTCAAGGTTGACCCTATTTAATGTTTGCCTTATATTTTCTATTAATCAAAGAATATCTTTTAATATCTTTCTTAGATGAGTCGGAAGTCAAATTATTTTAATGCAGTTTTATTCCAAAGAATTCTAAAAACACCTTTATAATTGAAATGGGGCAATTTTTTACGAAGATATGGCCATTTATTTCAAGGTAGACCCTATTTAATGCTTTCCATAGCTTTTCTGTTAATCAAGAATATCCCTTAATATCTTTCTTAAATGAGTCGGAAGTCAAATTATTTTAATGCAGTTTTGTTTCAAAGATTGAGTGAATTCTAAAAACACCTTTATAATTGAAATGGGGCAATTTTTGACGAAGATATGGCCATTTATTTCAAGGTAGACCCTATTTAATGCTTTCCATATATTTTCTATTTATCGAAGAATATCTTTTAATATCTTTCTTAGATGAGTCGGAAGTCAAATTATTTTAATGCAGTTTTGTTCCAAAGATCGTGTCAATTCTAAAAATACCTTTATATTTGAAATGTGGCAATTTTTGACGAAGATATGGCCATTTATTTCAAGGTAGACCCTATTCAATGTTTGCCATATATTTTCTATTTATCGAAGAAGATCCCTTAATATCTTTCTTAGATGAGTCGGAAGTCAAATTATTTTAATGCAGTTTTGTTCCAAAGAATTCTAAAAACACCTTTATAATTGAAATGGGGCAATTTTTGACGAAGATATGGCCATTTATTTCAAGGTAGACCCTATTTAATGCTTTCCATATATTTTCTATTTATCGAAGAATATCCCTTAATATCTTTCTTAGATGAGTCGGAAGTCAAATTATTTTAACGCAGTTTTGTTCCAAAGATTGCGTGAATTCTAAAAACACCTTTATAATTGAAATGGGGCAATTTTTGACGAAGATATGGCCATTTATTTCAAGGTAGACCCTATTTAATGCTTTCCACAGCTTTTCTGTTAATCAAGAATAACCCTTAATATCTTTCTTAGATGAATCGGAAGTCAAATTGTTTTAATGCAGTTTTGTTCCAAAGATTGAGTGAATTCTAAAAACACCTTTATAATTGAAATGGGGCAATTTGAGACAAAGATATGGCCATTTATTTCAAGGTTGACCCTATTTAATGTTTGCCTTATATTTTCTATTAATCGAAGAATATCTTTTAATATCTTTCTTAGATGAGTCGGAAGTCAAATTATTTTAATGCAGTTTTGTTTCGAAGATTGAGTGAATTCTAAAAACACCTTTATAATTGAAATGGGGCAATTTTTATTTATTTTATTTTATTTATTTCAAGGTAGACCCTATTTAATGCTTTCCATATATTTTCTATTTATCGAAGAATATCCCTTAATATCTTTCTTAGATGAGTCGGAAGTCAAATTATTTTAATGCAGTTTTGTTCCAAAGATCGATTTAATTCTAAAATCACCTTTATAATTGAAATGGGGCAATTTTTGACGAAGATATGGCCATTTATTTCAAGGTAGACCCTATTTAATGCTTTCCATATATTTTCTATTTATCGAAGAATATCCCTTAATATCTTTCTTAGATGAGTCGGAAGTCAAATTATTTTAATGCAGTTTTCTTCCAAAGATCAAGTGAATTCTAAAAACACCTTTATAATTGCAATGGGGCAATTTTTGACGAAGATATGGCCACTTATTTCAAGGTAGACCCTATTTAATGCTTTCTATAGCTTTTCTGTTAATCAAGAATATCCCTTAATATCTTTCTTAGATGAATCGGAAGTCAAATTATTTTAATGCAGTTTTGTTCCAAAGATCGAGTGAACTCTAAAAACACCTTTATAATTGAAATGGGGCAATTTGAGACAAAGATATGGCTATTTATTTCAAGGTTGACCCTATTTAATGTTTGCTTATATTTTCTATTAATCGAAGAATATCTTTTAACATCTTTCTTAGATGAGTCGGAAGTCAAATTTTTTTAATGCAGTTTTGTTCCAAAGATCAAGTAAATTCTAAAAACACTTTTATACTTGAAATGGGGCAATTTTTGACGAAGATATGGCCATTTATTTCAAGGTAGACCCTATTTAATGCTTTCCATATATTTTCTATTTATCGAAGAAGATCCCTTAATATCTTTCTTAGATGAGTCGGAAGTCAAATTATTTTAATGCAGTTTTGTTTCGAAGATTGGGTGAATTCTAAAAACACCTTTATAATTGAAATGGGGCAATTTTTGACGAAGATATGGCCATTTATTTCAAGGTAGACCCTATTTAATGCTTTCCATATATTTTCTATTTATCGAAGAATATCCCTTAATATCTTTCTTAGATTAGTCGGAAGTCAAATTATTTTAATGCAGTTTTGTTCCAAAGATCAAGTGAATTCTAAAAACACTTTTATACTTGAAATGGGGCAATTTTTGACGAAGATATGGCCATTTATTTCAAGGTAGACCCTATTTAATGCTTTCCATATATTTTCTATTTATCGAAGAATATCCCTTAATATCTTTCTTAGATTAGTCGGAAGTCAAATTATTTTAATGCAGTTTTGTTCCAAAGATTGTGTGAATTCTAAAAACACCTTTATAATTGAAATGGGGCAATTTGAGACAAAGATATGGCCATTTATTTCAAGGTTGACCCTATTTAATGCTTTCCATATATTTTCTATTTATCGAAGAATATCCCTTAATATCTTTCTTAGATGAGTCGGAAGTCAAATTATTTTAATGCAGTTTTGTTCCAAAGATCAAGTGAATTCTAAAAACACCTTTATAATTGAAATGGGGCTATTTTTGACGAAGATATGGCCATTTATTTCAAGGTAGACACTATTTAATGCTTTCCATATATTTTCTATTTATCGAAGAATATCCCTTAATATCTTTCTTAGATGAGTCGGAAGTCAAATTATTTTAATGCAGTTTTGTTCCAAAGATCAAGTGAATTCTAAAAACACCTTTATAATTGAAATGGGGCTATTTTTGACGAAGATATGGCCATTTATTTCAAGGTAGACACTATTTAATGCTTTCCATATATTTTCTATTTATCGAAGAATATCCCTTAATATCTTTCTTAGATGAGTCGGAAGTCAAATTATTTTAATGCAGTTTTGTTTCAAAGATCGAGTGAATTCTAAAAATACCTTTATAATTGAAATGTGGTAATTTTTTACGATGATATGGCCATTTATTTCAAGGTAGACCCTATTTAATGCTTTCCATATATTTTCTATTTATCGAAGAATATCTTTTAATATCTTTCTTAGATGAGTCGGAAGTCAAATTATTTTAATGCAGTTTTGTTCCAAAGATTGTGTGAATTCTAAAAACATCTTTATAATTGAAATGGGGCAATTTGAGACAAAGATATGGCCATTTATTTCAAGGTTGACCCTATTTAATGTTTGCCTTATATTTTTTATTAATCGAAGAATATCTTTTAATATCTTTCTTAGATGAGTCGGAAGTCAAATTATTTTAATGCAGTTTTGTTCCAAAGAATTTTAAAAACACCTTTATAATTGAAATGGGGCAATTTTTTACGAAGATATGGCCATTTATTTCAAGGTAGACCCTATTTAATGCTTTCGATATATTTTCTATTTATCGAAGAATATCCCTTAATATCTTTCTTAGATGAGTCGGAAGTCAAATTATTTTAATGCAGTTTTGTTTCGAAGGTTGGGTGAATTCTAAAAACACCTTTATAATTGAAATGGGGCAATTTTTGACGAAGATATGGCCATTTATTTCAAGGTAGACCCTATTTAATGCTTTCCATATATTTTCTATTTATCGAAGAATATCCCTTAATATCTTTCTTAGATGAGTCGGAAGTCAAATTATTTTAATGCAGTTTTGTTCCAAAGATCAAGTGAATTCTAAAAACACCTTTATAATTGAAATGGGGCTATTTTTGACGAAGATATGGCCATTTATTTCAAGGTAGACCCTATTTAATGCTTTCCATATATTTTCTATTTATCGAAGAATATCCCTTAATATCTTTCTTAGATGAGTCGGAAGTCAAATTATTTTAATGCAGTTTTGTTCCAAAGATCGATTGAATTTTAAAAACACCTTTATAATTGAAATGTGGTAATTTTTTACGATGATATAGCCATTTATTTCAAGGTAGACCCTATTTAATGCTTTCCATATATTTTCTATTTATCGAAGAATATCCCTTAATATCTTTCTTAGATTAGTCGGAAGTCAGATTATTTTAACGCAGTTTTGTTCCAAAGATTGCGTGAATTCTAAAAACACCTTTATAATTGAAATGGGGCAATTTTTGACGAAGATATGGCCATTTATTTCAAGGTAGACCCTATTTAATGCTTTCCATAGCTTTTCTGCTAATCAAGAATATCCCTTAATATCTTTCTTAGATGAATCGGAAGTCAAATTATTTTAATGCAGTTTTGTTCCAAAGATTGAGTGAATTCTAAAAACACCTTTATAATTGAAATGGGGCAATTTGAGACAAAGATATGGCCATTTATTTCAAGGTAGACCCTATTTAATGCTTTCCATATATTTTCTATTTATCGAAGAATATCCCTTAATATCTTTCTTAGATGAGTCGGAAGTCAAATTATTTTAATGCAGTTTTGTTCCAAAGATCGAGTAAATTCTAAAAATACCTTTATATTTGAAATATGGCAATTTTAGACGAAGATATGGCCATTTATTTCAAGGTTGACCTATTCAATGTTTGCCATATATTTTCTATTAATCGAAGAATATCCTTTAATATCTTTCTTAGATGAGTCGGAAGTCAAATTATTTTAATGCAGTTTTGTTCCAAAGATCGAGTAAATTCTAAAAATACCTTTATATTTGAAATGGGGCAATTTTTGACGAAGATATGGCCATTTATTTCAAGGTAGACCCTATTTAATGCTTTCCATATATTTTCTATTAATCGAAGAATATCCCTTAATATCTTTCTTAGATGAGTCGGAAGTCAAATTATTTTAAGGCAGTTTTGTTCCAAAGATCGAGTAAATTCTAAAAATACCTTTGTATTTGAAATGTGGCAATTTTTGACGAAGATATGGCCATTTATTTCAAGGTAGACCCTATTCAATGTTTGCCATATATTTTCTATTAATCGAAGAATATCCCTTAATATCTTTCTTAGATGAGTCGGAAGTCAAATTATTTTAATGCAGTTTTGTTCCAAAGAATTTTAAAAACACCTTTATAATTGAAATGGGGCAATTTTTTACGAAGATATGGCCATTTATTTCAAGGTAGACCCTATTTAATGCTTTCGATATATTTTCTATTTATCGAAGAATATCCCTTAATATCTTTCTTAGATGAGTCGGAAGTCAAATTATTTTAATGCAGTTTTGTTTCGAAGGTTGGGTGAATTCTAAAAACACCTTTATAATTGAAATGGGGCAATTTTTGACGAAGATATGGCCATTTATTTCAAGGTAGACCCTATTTAATGCTTTCCAGATATTTTCTATTTATCGAAGAATATCCCTTAATATCTTTCTTAGATGAGTCGGAAGTCAAATTATTTTAATGCAGTTTTGTTCCAAAGATCAAGTGAATTCTAAAAACACCTTTATAATTGAAATGGGGCTATTTTTGACGAAGATATGGCCATTTATTTCAAGGTAGACCCTATTTAATGCTTTCAATATATTTTCTATTTATCGAAGAATATCCCTTAATATCTTTCTTAGATGAGTCGGAAGTCAAATTATTTTAATGCAGTTTTGTTTCAAAGATCGAGTGAATTCTAAAAATACCTTTATAATTGAAATGTGGTAATTTTTTACGATGATATGGCCATTTATTTCAAGGTAGAGCCTATTTAATGCTTTCCATATATTTTCAATTTATCGAAGAATATCCCTTAATATCTTTCTTAGATTAGTCGGAAGTCAGATTATTTTAACGCAGTTTTGTTCCAAAGATTGCGTGAATTCTAAAAACACCTTTATAATTGAAATGGGGCAATTTTTGACGAAGATATGGCCATTTATTTCAAGGTAGACCCTATTTAATGCTTTCCATAGCTTTTCTGCTAATCAAGAATATCCCTTAATATCTTTCTTAGATGAATCGGAAGTCAAATTATTTTAATGCAGTTTTGTTCCAAAGATTGAGTGAATTCTAAAAACACCTTTATAATTGAAATGGGGCAATTTGAGACAAAGATATGGCCATTTATTTCAAGGTTGACCCTATTTAATGTTTGCCTTATATTTTCTATTAATCAAAGAATATCTTTTAATATCTTTCTTAGATGAGTCGGAAGTCAAATTATTTTAATGCAGTTTTGTTCCAAAGAATTCTAAAAACACCTTTATAATTGAAATGGGGCAATTTTTTACGAAGATATGGCCATTTATTTCAAGGTAGACCCTATTTAATGCTTTCCATAGCTTTTCTGTTAATCAAGAATATCCCTTAATATCTTTCTTAAATGAGTCGGAAGTCAAATTATTTTAATGCAGTTTTGTTTCAAAGATTGAGTGAATTCTAAAAACACCTTTATAATTGAAATGGGGCAATTTTTGACGAAGATATGGCCATTTATTTCAAGGTAGACCCTATTTAATGCTTTCCATATATTTTCTATTTATCGAAGAATATCTTTTAATATCTTTCTTAGATGAGTCGGAAGTCAAATTATTTTAATGCAGTTTTGTTCCAAAGATCGTGTCAATTCTAAAAATACCTTTATATTTGGAATGTGGCAATTTTTGACGAAGATATGGCCATTTATTTCAAGGTAGACCCTATTCAATGTTTGCCATATATTTTCTATTAATCGAAGAATATCCTTTAATATCTTTCTTAGATGAGTCGGAAGTCAAATTATTTTAATGCAGTTTTCTTCCAAAGAATTCTTAAAACACCTTTGTAATTGAAATGGGGCAATTTTTTACGAAGATATGGCCATTTATTTCAAGGTAGACCCTATTTAATGCTTTCCAAAAAATTTTCTATTTATCGAAGAATATCCCTTAATATCTTTCTTAGATGAGTCGGAAGTCAAATTATTTTAATGCAGTTTTGTTCCAAAGATCGAGTGAATTCTAAAAACACCTTTATAATTGAAATGGGGCAATTTTTTACGAAGATATGGCCATTTATTTCAAGGTAGACCCTATTTAATGCTTTCCATATATTTTCTATGTATCGAAGAATATCCCTTAATATCTTTCTTAGATGAGTCGGAAGTCAAATTATTTTAAAGCAGTTTTGTTCCAAAGATCGAGTGAATTCTAAAAACACCTTTATAATTGAAATGGGGCAATTTTTGACGAAGATATGGCCAATTATTTCAAGGTAGACCCTATTTAATGCTTTCCATAGCTTTTCTGTTAATCAAGAATATCCCTTAATATCTTTCTTAGATGAATCGGAAGTCAAATTATTTTAATGCAGTTTTGTTCCAAAGATTGAGTGAATTCTAAAAACACCTTTATAATTGAAATGGGGCAATTTGAGACAAAGATATGGCCATTTATTTCAAGGTTGACCCTATTTAATGTTTGCCTTATATTTTCTATTAATCGAAGAATATCTTTTAATATCTTTCTTAGATGAGTCGGAAGTCAAATTATTTTAATGCAGTTTTGTTCCAAAGATCAAGTGAATTCTAAAAACACCTTTATAATTGAAATGGGGCAATTTTTGACGAAGATATGGCCATTTATTTCAAGGTAGACCCTATTTAAAGCTTTCCATATATTTTCTATTTATCGAAAAATATCCCTTAATATCTTTCTTAGATGAGTCGGAAGTTAAATTATTTTAATGCAGTTTTGTTCCAAAGATCGATTGAATTCTAAAAACACCTTTATAATTGAAATGGGGCAATTTTTGACGAAGATATGGCCATTTATTTCAAGGTAGACCCTATTTAATGCTTTCCATATATTTTCTATTTATCGAAGAATATCCCTTAATATCTTTCTTAGATGAATCGGAAGTCAAATTATTTTAATGCAGTTTTGTTCCAAAGATTGAGTGAATTCTAAAAACACCTTTATAATTGAAATGGGGCAATTTGAGACAAAGATATGGCCATTTATTTCAAGGTTGACCCTATTTATTGTTTGCCTTATATTTTCTATTAATCGAAGAATATCTTTTAACATCTTTCTTAGATGAGTCGGAAGTCAAATTTTTTTAATGCAGTTTTGTTCCAAAGATTGAGTGAATTCTAAAAACACTTTTATACTTGAAATGGGGCAATTGTTGACAAAGATATGGCCATTTATTTTAAGGTTGACCCTATTTATTGTTTGCCTTATATTTTCTATTAATCGAAGAATATCTTTTAACATCTTTCTTAGATGAGTCGGAAGTCAAATTTTTTTAATGCAGTTTTGTTCCAAAGATCAAGTTAATTCTAAAAACACTTTTGTACTTGAAATGGGGCAATTGTTGACGAAGATATGGCCATTTATTTCAAGGTAGACCCTATTTAATGCTTTCCATATATTTTCTATTTATCGAAGAATATCCCTTAATATCTTTCTTAGATGAGTCGGAAGTCAAATTATTTTAACGCAGTTTTGTTCCAAAGATTGCGTGAATTCCAAAAACACCTTTATAATTGAAATGGGGCAATTTTTGACGAAGATATGGCCATTTATTTCAAGGTAGACCCTATTTAATGCTTTCCACAGCTTTTCTGTTAATCAAGAATAACCCTTAATATCTTTCTTAGATGAATCGGAAGTCAAATTGATTTAATGCAGTTTTGTTCCAAAGAATTCTAAAAACACCTTTATAATTGAAATGGGGCAATTTTTGACGAAGATATGGCCATTTATTTCAAGGTAGACCCTATTTAATGCTTTCCATATATTTTCTATTTATCGAAGAATATCCCTTAATATCTTTCTTAGATGAGTCGGAAGTCAAATTATTTTAACGCAGTTTTGTTCCAAAGATTGCGTGAATTCCAAAAACACCTTTATAATTGAAATGGGGCAATTTTTGACGAAGATATGGCCATTTATTTCAAGGTAGACCCTATTTAATGCTTTCCATATATTTTCTATTTATCGAAGAATATCCCTTAATATCTTTCTTAGATGAGTCGGAAGTCAAATTATTTTAATGCAGTTTTGTTCCAAAGATTGAGTGAATTCTAAAAACACTTTTATAATTGAAATGGGGCAATTTTTGACGAAGATATGGCCATTTATTTCAAGGTTGACCCTATTTAATGTTTCGCTTATTTTTTCTATTAATCGAAGAATATCCCTTAATATCTTTCTTAGATGAATCGGAAGTCAAATTATTTTAATGCAGTTTTGTTTCAAAGATTGATCGAATTCTAAAAACACCTTTATAATTGAAATGGGGCAATTTTTGACGAAGATATGGCCATTTATTTCAAGGTAGACCCTATTTAATGCTTTCCATATATTTTCTATTAATCGAAGAATATCCCTTAATATCTTTCTTAGATGAGTCGAAAGTCAAATTATTTTAACGCAGTTTTGTTCCAAAGATTGAGTGAATTCTAAAAACACCTTTATAATTGAAATGGGGCAATTTTTGACGAAGATATGGCCATTTATTTCAAGGTAGACCCTATTTAATGCTTTCCACAGCTTTTCTGTTAATCAAGAATAACCCTTAATATCTTTCTTAGATGAATCGGAAGTCAAATTGATTTAATGCAGTTTTGTTCCAAAGATTGAGTGAATTCTAAAAACACCTTTATAATTGAAATGGGGCAATTTGAGACAAAGATATGGCCATTTATTTCAAGGTTGACCCTATTTAATGTTTGCCTTATATTTTCTATTAATCGAAGAATATCTTTTAATATCTTTCTTAGATGAGTCGGAAGTCAAATTATTTTAATGCAGTTTTGTTTCGAAGATTGAGTGAATTCTAAAAACACCTTTATAATTGAAATGGGGCAATTTTTGACGAAGATATGGCCATTTATTTCAAGGTAGAGCCTATTTAATGCTTTCCATATATTTTCTATTTATCGAAGAATATCCCTTAATATCTTTCTTAGATGAGTCGGAAGTCAAATTATTTTAATGCAGTTTTGTTCCAAAGATCGATTTAATTCTAAAATCACCTTTATAATTGAAATGGGGCAATTTTTGACGAAGATATGGCCATTTATTTCAAGGTAGACCCTATTTAATGCTTTCCATATATTTTCTATTTATCGAAGAATATCCCTTAATATCTTTCTTAGATGAGTCGGAAGTCAAATTATTTTAATGCAGTTTTCTTCCAAAGATCGAGTGAATTCTAAAAACACCTTTATAATTGAAATGGGGCAATTTTTGACGAAGATATGGCCACTTATTTCAAGGTAGACCCTATTTAATGCTTTCTATAGCTTTTCTGTTAATCAAGAATATCCCTTAATATCTTTCTTAGATGAATCGGAAGTCAAATTATTTTAATGCAGTTTTGTTCCAAAGATTGAGTGAATTCTAAAAACACCTTTATAATTGAAATGGGGCAATTTGAGACAAAGATATGGCTATTTATTTCAAGGTTGACCCTATTTAATGCTTTCCATATATTTTCTGTTAATCAAGAATATCTTTTAACATCTTTCTTAGATGAATCGGAAGTCAAATTATTTTAATGCAGTTTTGTTCCAAAGATCAAGTAAATTCTAAAAACACTTTTATACTTGAAATGGGGCAATTTTTGACGAAGATATGGCCATTTATTTCAAGGTAGACCCTATTTAATGCTTTCCATATATTTTCTATTTATCGAAGAAGATCCCTTAATATCTTTCTTAGATGAGTCGGAAGTCAAATTATTTTAATGCAGTTTTGTTTCGAAGGTTGGGTGAATTCTAAAAACACCTTTATAATTGAAATGGGGCAATTTTTGACGAAGATATGGCCATTTATTTCAAGGTAGACCCTATTTAATGCTTTCCATATATTTTCTATTTATCGAAGAATATCCCTTAATATCTTTCTAAGATTAGTCGGAAGTCAAATTATTTTAATGCAGTTTTGTTCCAAAGATCAAGTGAATTCTAAAAACACTTTTATACTTGAAATGGGGCAATTTTTGACGAAGATATGGCCATTTATTTCAAGGTAGACCCTATTTAATGCTTTCCATATATTTTCTATTTATCGAAGAATATCCCTTAATATCTTTCTTAGATTAGTCGGAAGTCAAATTATTTTAATGCAGTTTTGTTCCAAAGATTGTGTGAATTCTAAAAACACCTTTATAATTGAAATGAGGCAATTTTTGACGAAGATATGGCCATTTATTTCAAGGTAGACCCTATTTAATGCTTTCCATAGCTTTTCTGTTAATCAAGAATATCCCTTAATATCTTTCTTAGATGAATCGGAAGTCAAATTATTTTAATGCAGTTTTGTTCCAAAGATTGAGTGAATTCTAAAAACACCTTTATAATTGAAATGGGGCAATTTGAGACAAAGATATGGCCATTTATTTCAAGGTTGACCCTATTTAATGTTTGCCTTATATTTTCTATTAATCGAAAAATATCTTTTAATATCTTTCTTAGATGAGTCGGAAGTCAAATTATTTTAATGCAGCTTTGTTCCAAAGAATTCTAAAAACACCTTTATAATTGAAGTGGGGAAATTTTGGACGAAGATATGGCCATTTATTTCAAGGTAGACCCTATTTAATGCTTTCCATATATTTTCTATTTATCGAAGAATATCCCTTAATATCTTTCTTAGATGAGTCGGAAGTCAAATTATTTTAATGCAGTTTTGTTCCACAGATTGCGTGAATTCTAAAAACACCTTTATAATTGAAATGGGGCAATTTTTGACGAAGATATGGCCATTTATTTCAAGGTAGACCCTATTTAATGCTTTCCACATATTTTCTGTTAATCAAGAATATCCCTTAATATCTTTCTTAGATGAGTCGGAAGTCAAATTATTTTAATGCAGTTTTGTTCCAAAGATCGAGTGAATTCTAAAAACACCTTTATAATTGAAATGGGGCAATTTTTTACGAAGATATGGCCATTTATTTCAAGGTAGACCCTATTTAATGCTTTCCATATATTTTCTGTTAATCAAGAATATCCCTTAATATCTTTCTTAGATGAATCGGAAGTCAAATTATTTTAATGCAGTTTTGTTCCAAAGATTGTGTGAATTCTAAAAACACCTTTATAATTGAAATGGGGCAATTTGAGACAAAGATATGGCCATTTATTTCAAGGTTGACCCTATTTAATGTTTGCCTTATATTTTCTATTAATCGAAGAATATCTTTTAATATCTTTCTTAGATGAGTCGGAAGTCAAATTATTTTAATGCAGTTTTGTTCCAAAGAATTCTAAAAACACCTTTATAATTGAAGTGGGGCAATTTTGGACGAAGATATGGCCATTTATTTCAAGGTTGACTCTATTTAATGTTTGCCTTATATTTAAAATTAATCGAAGAATATCCCTTAATATCTTTCTTAGATGAGTCGGAAGTCAAATTATTTTAATGCAGTTTTGTTCCAAAGATCGAGTGAATTCTAAAAACACCTTTATAATTGAAATGGGGCAATTTTTTACGAAGATATGGCCATTTATTTCAAGGTAGACCCTATTTAATGCTTTCCATATATTTTCTATTTATCGAAGAATATCCCTTAATATCTTTCTTAGATGAGTCGGAAGTCAAATTATTTTAATGCAGTTTTGTTTCGAAGATTGGGCGAATTCTAAAAACAACTTTATAATTGAAATGGGGCAATTTTTGACGAAGATGTGGCCATTTATTTCAAGGTAGACCCTATTTAATGCTTTCCATATATTTTCTATTTATCGAAGAATATCCCTTAATATCTTTCTTAGATGAGTCGGAAGTCAAATTATTTTAATGCAGTTTTGTTCCAAAGATCAAGTGAATTCTAAAAACATTTTTATACTTGAAATGGGGCAATTTTTGACGAAGATATGGCCATTTATTTCAAGGTAGACCCTATTTAATGCTTTCCAAAGCTTTTTGTTAATCAAGAATATCCCTTAATATCTTTCTTAGATAAGTCGGAAGTCAAATTATTTTAATGCAGTTTTGTTTCGAAGATTGAGTGAATTCTAAAAACACCTTTATAATTGAAATGGGGCAATTTTTGACGAAGATATGGCCATTTATTTCAAGGTAGACCCTATTTAATGCTTTCCATATATTTTCTATTTATCGAAGAATATCCCTTAATATCTTTCTTAGATGAGTCGGAAGTCAAATTATTTTAATGCAGTTTTGTTCCAAAGATTGCGTGAATTCTAAAAACACCTTTATAATTGAAATGGGGCAATTTTGGACGAAGATATGGCCATTTATTTCAAGGTAGACCCTATTTAATGCTTTCCATATATTTTCTATTTATCGAAGAATATCCCTTAATATCTTTCTTAGATGAGTCGGAAGTCAAATTATTTTAATGCAGTTTTGTTTCAAAGATTGAGCGAATTCTAAAAACACTTTTATAATTGAAATGGGGCAATTTTGGACGAAGATATGGCCATTTATTTCAAGGTAGACCCTATTTAATGCTTTCCATATATTTTCTTTTTATCGAAGAATATCCCTTAATATCTTTCTTAGATGAGTCGGAAGTCAAATTATTTTAATGCAGTTTTGTTCCAAAGATTGCGTGAATTCTAAAAACACCTTTATAATTGAAATGGGGCAATTTTTGACGAAGATATGGCCATTTATTTCAAGGTAGACCCTATTTAATGCTTTCCATAGCTTTTTTGTTAATCAAGAATATCCCTTAATATCTTTCTTAGATGAATCGGAAGTCAAATTATTTTAATGCAGTTTTGTTATAAAGATTGAGTAAATTCTAAAAACACCTTTATAATTGAAATGGGGCAATTTGAGACAAAGATATGGCCATTTATTTCAATGTTGACCCTATTTAATGTTTGCCTTATATTTTCTATTAATCGAAGAATATCGCTTAATATCTTTCTTAGATGAGCCGGAAGTCAAATTATTTTAATGCAGTTTTGTTCTAAAGAATTCTAGAAACACCTTTATAATTGAAATGGGGCAATTTTTTACGAAGATATGGCCATTTATTTCAAGGTAGACCCTATTTAATGCTTTCCATATATTTTCTATTTATCGAAGAATATCCCTTAATATCTTTCTTAGATGAGTCGGAAGTCAAATTATTTTAATGCAGTTTTGTTCCAAAGATTGCGTGAATTCTAAAAACACCTTTATAATTGAAATGGGGCAATTTTTGACGAAGATATGGCCATTTATTTCAAGGTTGACCCTATTTAATGTTTGCCTTATATTTTCTATTAATCGAAGAATATCTTTTAATATCTTTCTTAGATGAGTCGGAAGTCAAATTATTTTAATGCAGTTTTGTTCCAAAGAATTCTAAAAACACATTTATAATTGAAATGGGGCAATTTTTGACGAAGATATGGCCATTTATTTCAAGGTAGACCCTATTTAATGCTTTCCATATATTTTCTATTTATCGAAGAATATCCCTTAATATCTTTCTTAGATGAGTCGGAAGTCAAATTATTTTAATGCAGTTTTGTTTCGAAGATTGGGCGAATTCTAAAAACAACTTTATAATTGAAATGGGGCAATTTTGGACGAAGATATGGCCATTTATTTCAAGGTAGACCCTATTTAATGCTTTCCATATATTTTCTATTAATCGAAGAATATGCGTTAATATCTTTCTTAGATGAGTCGGAAGTCAAATTATTTTAATGCAGTTTTATTCCAAAGATCAAGTGAATTCTAAAAACACCTTTATAATTGAAATGGGGTAATTTTTTACGAAGATATGGCCATTTATTTCAAGGTAGACCCTATTTAATGCTTTCCATATATTTTCTATTTATTGAAGATTATCCCTTAATATCTTTCCTAGATGAGTCGGAAGTCAAATTATTTTAATGCAGTTTTGTTCCAAAGATTGAGTGAATTTTAAAAACACCTTTATAATTGAAATGGGGCAATTTTTGACGAAGATATGGCCATTTATTTCAAGGTAGACCCTATTTAATGCTTTCCATATATTTTCTGTTAATCAAGAATATCCCTTAATATCTTTCTTAGATGAGTCGGAAGTCAAATTATTTTAATGCAGTTTTGTTCCAAAGATTGCGTGAATTCTAAAAACACCTTTATAATTGAAATGGGGCAATTTTTGACGAAGATATGGCCATTTATTTCAAGGTAGACCCTATTTAATGCTTTCCATAGCTTTTTTGTTAATCAAGAATATCCCTTAATATCTTTCTTAGATGAATCGGAAGTCAAGGTATTTTAATGCAGTTTTGTTATAAAGATTGAGTAAATTCTAAAAACACCTTTATAATTGAAATGGGGCAATTTGAGACAAAGATATGGCCATTTATTTCAATGTTGACCCTATTTAATGTTTGCCTTATATTTTCTATTAATCGAAGAATATCGCTTAATATCTTTCTTAGATGAGCCGGAAGTCAAATTATTTTAATGCAGCTTTGTTCTAAAGAATTCTAGAAACACCTTTATAATTGAAATGGGGCAATTTTTTACGAAGATATGGCCATTTATTTCAAGGTAGACCCTATTTAATGCTTTCCATATATTTTCTATTTATCGAAGAATATCCCTTAATATCTTTCTTAGATGAGTCGGAAGTCAAATTATTTTAATGCAGTTTTGTTCCAAAGATTGCGTGAATTCTAAAAACACCTTTATAATTGAAATGGGGCAATTTTTTACGAAGATATGGCCATTTATTTCAAGGTTGACCCTATTTAATGTTTGCCTTATATTTTCTATTAATCGAAGAATATCTTTTAATATCTTTCTTAGATGAGTCGGAAGTCAAATTATTTTAATGCAGTTTTGTTCCAAAGAATTCTAAAAACACATTTATAATTGAAATGGGGCAATTTTTGACGAAGATATGGCCATTTATTTCAAGGTAGACCCTATTTAATGCTTTCCATATATTTTCTATTTATCGAAGAATATCCCTTAATACCTTTCTTAGATGAGTCGGAAGTCAAATTATTTTAATGCAGTTTTGTTCCAAAGATCGAGTGAATTCTAAAAACACCTTTATAATTGATATGGGGCAATTTTTGACGAAGATAAGGCCATTTATTTGAAGGTAGACCCTATTTAATGCTTTCCATATATTTTCTATTTATCGAAGAATATCCCTTAATATCTTTCTTAGATGAGTCGAAAGTCAAATTATTTTAATGCAGTTTTGTTCCAAAGATTGCGTGAATTCTAAAAACACCTTTATAATTGAAATGGGGCAATTTTTGACGAAGATATGGCCATTTATTTCAAGGTAGACCCTATTTAATGCTTTCCATATATTTTCAATGTATCGAAGAATATCCCTTAATATCTTTCTTAGATGAGTCGGAAGTCAAATTATTTTAATGCAGTTTTGTTCCAAAGATCGAGTGAATTCTAAAAACACCTTTATAATTGATATGGGGCAATTTTTGACGAAGATAAGGCCATTTATTTGAAGGTAGACCCTATTTAATGCTTTCCATATATTTTCTGTTAATCAAGAATATTCCTTAATATCTTTCTTAGATGAGTCGAAAGTCAAATTATTTTAATGCAGTTTTGTTCCAAAGATTGCGTGAATTCTAAAAACACCTTTATAATTGAAATGGGGCAATTTTTGACGAAGATATGGCCATTTATTTCAAGGTAGACCCTATTTAATGCTTTCCATATATTTTCAATGTATCGAAGAATATCCCTTAATATCTTTCTTAGATGAGTCGGAAGTCAAATTATTTTAATGCAGTTTTGTTCCAAAGATTGCGTGAATTCTAAAAACACCTTTATAATTGAAATGGGGCAATTTTTTACGAAGATATGGCCATTTATTTCAAGGTTGACCCTATTTAATGTTTGCCTTTTATTTTCTATTAATCGAAGAATATCTTTTAATATCTTTCTTAAATGAGTCGGAAGTCAAATTATTTTAAAGCAGTTTTGTTCCAAAGAATTCTAAAAACACTTTTATAATTGAAATGGGGCAATTTTTTACGAAGATATGGCCATTTATTTCAAGGTAGACCCTATTTAATGCTTTCCATATATTTTCAATGTATCGAAGAATATCCCTTAATATCTTTCTTAGATGAGTCGGAAGTCAAATTATTTTAATGCAGTTTTGTTCCAAAGATTGAGTGAATTCTAAAAACACCTTTATAATTGAAATGGGGCAATTTTTGACGAAGATATGGCCATTTATTTCAAGGTAGACCCTATTTAATGCTTTCCATATATTTTCTATTTATCAAGAATATTCCTTAATATCTTTCTTAGATGAGTCATAAGTCAAATTATTTTAATACAGTTTTGTTCCAAAGATCGAGCGAATTCTAAAAACACCTTTATAATTGAAAGGGGGATATTTTTGACGAAGATATGGCCATTTATTTCAAGGTAGACCCTATTTAATGCTTTCCATATATTTTCTGTTAATCAAGAATATTCCTTAATATCTTTCTTAGATGAGTCATAAGTCAAATTATTTTAATACAGTTTTGTTCCAAAGATCGAGCGAATTCTAAAAACACCTTTATAATTGAAAGGGGGATATTTTTGACGAAGATATGGCCATTTATTTCAAGGTAGACCCTATTTAATGCTTTCCATATATTTTCTATTTATCGAAGAATATCCCTTAATATCTTTCTTAGATGAGTCGAAAGTCAAATTATTTTAATGCAGTTTTGTTTCAAAGATCGAGCGAATTCTAAAAACACCTTTATAATTGAAATGGGGCAATTTTTGACGAAGATATGGCCATTTATTTCAAGGTAGACCCTATTTAATGCTTTCCATATATTTTCTATTTATCGAAGAATATCCCTTAATATCTTTCTTAGATGAGTCGGAAGTCAAATTATTTTAATGCAGTTTTGTTCCAAAGATCGATTGAATTCTAAAAACACCTTTATAATTGAAATGGGGCAATTTTGGACGAAGATATGGCCATTTATTTCAAGGTAGACCCTATTTAATGCTTTCCATATATTTTCTATTTATCGAAGAATATCCCTTAATATCTTTCTTAGATGAGTCGAAAGTCAAATTATTTTAATGCAGTTTTGTTCCAAAGATTGCGTGAATTCTAAAAACACCTTTATAATTGAAATGGGGCAATTTTTGACGAAGATATGGCCATTTATTTCAAGGTAGACCCTATTTAATGCTTTCCATATATTTTCTGTTAATCAAGAATATCCCTTAATATCTTTCTTAGATGAATCGGAAGTCAAATTATTTTAATGCAGTTTTGTTCCAAAGATTGTGTGAATTCTAAAAACACCTTTATTATTGAAATGGGGCAATTTGAGACAAAGATATGGCCATTTATTTCAAGGTTGACCCTATTTAATGTTTGCCATTTATTTTCTATTAATCGAAGAATATCTTTTAATATCTTTCTTAAATGAGTCGGAAGTCAAATTATTTTAAAGCAGTTTTGTTCCAAAGAATTCTAAAAACACTTTTATAATTGAAATGGGGCAATTTTTTAAGAAGATATGGCCATTTATTTCAAGGTAGACCCTATTTAATGCTTTCCATATATTTTCAATGTATCGAAGAATATCCCTTAATATCTTTCTTAGATGAGTCGGAAGTCAAATTATTTTAATGCAGTTTTGTTCCAAAGATTGAGTGAATTCTAAAAACACCTTTATAATTGAAATGGGGCATTTTTTGACGAAGATATGGCCATTTATTTCAAGGTAGACCCTATTTAATGCTTTCCATATATTTTCTATTTATCGAAGAATATCCCTTAATATCTTTCTTAGATGAGTCGGAAGTCAAATTATTTTAATGCAGTTTTGTTTCAAAGATCGAGTGAATTCTAAAAACACCTTTATAATTGATATGGGGCAATTTTTGACGAAGATAAGGCCATTTATTTCAAGGTAGACCCTATTTATTGCTTTCCATATATTTTCTGTTAATCAAGAATATTCCTTAATATCTTTCTTAGATGAGTCGGAAGTCAAATTATTTTAATACAGTTTTGTTCCAAAGATCGAGCGAATTCTAAAAACACCTTTATAATTGAAAGGGGGCTATTTTTGACGAAGATATGGCCATTTATTTCAAGGTAGACCCTATTTAATGCTTTCCATATATTTTCTATTTATCGAAGAATATCCCTTAATATCTTTCTTAGATGAGTCGAAAGTCAAATTATTTTAATGCAGTTTTGTTTAAAAGATCGAGCGAATTCTAAAAACACCTTTATAATTGAAATGGGGCAATTTTTGACGAAGATATGGCCATTTATTTCAAGGTAGACCCTATTTAATGCTTTCCATATATTTTCTATTTATCGAAGAATATCCCTTAATATCTTTCTTAGATGAGTCGGAAGTCAAATTATTTTAATGCAGTTTTGTTCCAAAGATTGCGTGAAATCTTAAAACACCTTTATAATTGAAATGGGGCAATTTTTGACGAAGATATGGCCATTTATTTCAAGGTAGACCCTATTTAATGCTTTCCATATATTTTCTGTTAATCAAGAATATCCCTTAATATCTTTCTTAGATGAATCGGAAGTCAAATTATTTTAATGCAGTTTTGTTCCAAAGATTGTGTGAATTCTAAAAACACCTTTATAATTGAAATGGGGCAATTTGAGACAAAGATATGGCCATTTATTTCAAGGTTGACCCTATTTAATGCTTGCCTTTTATTTTCAATTAATCGAAGAATATCTTTTAATATCTTTCTTAAATGAGTCGGAAGTCAAATTATTTTAAAGCAGTTTTGTTCCAAAGAATTCTAAAAACACTTTTATAATTGAAATGGGGCAATTTTTACGAAGATATGGCCATTTATTTCAAGGTAGACCCTATTTAATGCTTTCCATATATTTTCAATGTATCGAAGAATATCCCTTAATATCTTTCTTAGATGAGTCGGAAGTCAAATTATTTTAATGCAGTTTTGTTTCGAAGATTGAGTGAATTCTAAAAACACCTTTACAATTGAAATGGGGCAATTTTTGACGAAGATATGGCCATTTATTTCAAGGTAGACCCTATTTAATGCTTTCCATATATTTTCTATTTATCGAAGAATATCCCTTAATATCTTTCTTAGATGAGTCGGAAGTCAAATTATTTTAATGCAGTTTTGTTTCAAAGATTGCGTGAATTCTAAAAACACCTTTATAATTGAAATGGGGCAATTTTTGACGAAGATATGGCCATTTATTTCAAGGTAGACCCTATTTAATGCTTTCCATATATTTTCTATTAATCGAAGAATATCCCTTAATATCTTTCTTAGATGAGTCGGAAGTCAAATTATTTTAATGTAGTTTTTTTTCAAAGATCGAGTGAATTCTAAAAACACCTTTATAATTGAAATGGGGCAATTTTTGACGAAGATAAGGCCATTTATTTCAAGGTAGACCCTATTTAATGCTTTCCATATATTTTCTGTTAATCAAGAATATTCCTTAATATCTTTCTTAGATGAGTCGGAAGTCAAATTATTTTAATGCAGTTTTGTTGCAAAGATCGAGCGAATTCTAAAAACACCTTTATAATTGAAATGGGGCAATTTTTGACGAAGATATGGCCATTTATTTCAAGGTAGACCCTATTTAATGCTTTCCATATATTTGCTATTTATCGAAGAATATCCCTTAATATCTTTCTTAGATGAGTCGGAAGTCAAATTATTTTAATGCAGTTTTGTTTCAAAGATTGGGTGAATTCTAAAAACACCTTTATAATTGAAATGGGGCAATTTTTTACGAAGATATGGCCATTTATTTCAAGGTAGACCCTATTTAATGCTTTCCATATATTTTCTATTTATCGAAGAATATCCCTTAATATCTTTCTTAGATGAGTCGGAAGTCAAATTATTTTAATGCAGTTTTGTTTCAAAGATTGAGCGAATTCTAAAAACACCTTTATAATTGAAATGGGGCAATTTTGGACGAAGATATGGCCATTTATTTCAAGGTAGACCCTATTTAATGCTTTCCATATATTTTCTTTTTATCGAAGAATATCCCTTAATATCTTTCTTAGATGAGTCGGAAGTCAAATTATTTTAATGCAGTTTTGTTCCAAAGATTGCGTGAATTCTAAAAACACCTTTATAATTGAAATGGGGCAATTTTTGACGAAGATATGGCCATTTATTTCAAGGTAGACCCTATTTAATGCTTTCCAAAGCTTTTTTGTTAATCAAGAATATCCCTTAATATCTTTCTTAGATGAATCGGAAGTCAAATTATTTTAATGCAGTTTTGTTATAAAGATTGAGTAAATTCTAAAAACACCTTTATAATTGAAATGGGGCAATTTGAGACAAAGATATGGCCATTTATTTCAATGTTGACCCTATTTAATGTTTGCCTTATATTTTCTATTAACCGAAGAATATCGCTTAATATCTTTCTTAGATGAGCCGGAAGTCAAATTATTTTAATGCAGCTTTGTTCTAAAGAATTCTAGAAACACCTTTATAATTGAAATGGGGCAATTTTTTACGAAGATATGGCCATTTATTTCAAGGTAGACCCTATTTAATGCTTTCCATATATTTTCTATTTATCGAAGAATATCCCTTAATATCTTTCTTAGATGAGTCGGAAGTCAAATTATTTTAATGCAGTTTTGTTCCAAAGATTGCGTGAATTCTAAAAACACCTTTATAATTGAAATGGGGCAATTTTTTACGAAGATATGGCCATTTATTTCAAGGTTGACCCTATTTAATGTTTGCCTTATATTTTCTATTAATCGAAGAATATCTTTTAATATCTTTCTTAGATGAGTCGGAAGTCAAATTATTTTAATGCAGTTTTGTTCCAAAGAATTCTAAAAACACATTTATAATTGAAATGGGGCAATTTTTGACGAAGATATGGCCATTTATTTCAAGGTAGACCCTATTTAATGCTTTCCATATATTTTCTATTTATCGAAGAATATCCCTTAATATCTTTCTTAGATGAGTCGGAAGTCAAATTATTTTAATGCAGTTTTGTTTCGAAGATTGGGCGAATTCTAAAAACAACTTTATAATTGAAATGGGGCAATTTTGGACGAAGATATGGCCATTTATTTCAAGGTAGACCCTATTTAATGCTTTCCATATATTTTCTATTTATCGAAGAATATCCCTTAATATCTTTCTTAGATGAGTCGGAAGTCAAATTATTTTAATGCAGTTTTATTCCAAAGATCAAGTGAATTCTAAAAACATTTTTATACTTGAAATGGGGCAATTTTTGACGAAGATATGGCCATTTATTTCAAGGTAGACCCTATTTAATGCTTTCCATATATTTTCTATTTATCGAAGAATATCCCTTAATATCTTTCTTAGATGAGTCGAAAGTCAAATTATTTTAATGCAGTTTTGTTCCAAAGATTGCGTGAATTCTAAAAACACCTTTATAATTGAAATGGGGCAATTTTTGACGAAGATATGGCCATTTATTTCAAGGTAGACCCTATTTAATGCTTTCCATATATTTTCTGTTAATCAAGAATATCCCTTAATATCTTTCTTAGATGAGTCGGAAGTCAAATTATTTTAATGCAGTTTTGTTCCAAAGATTGCGTGAATTCTAAAAACACCTTTATAATTGAAATGGGGCAATTTTTGACGAAGATATGGCCATTTATTTCAAGGTAGACCCTATTTAATGCTTTCCATAGCTTTTTTGTTAATCAAGAATATCCCTTAATATCTTTCTTAGATGAATCGGAAGTCAAGGTATTTTAATGCAGTTTTGTTCCAAAGATTGCGTGAATTCTAAAAACACCTTTATAATTGAAATGGGGCAATTTTTTACGAAGATATGGCCATTTATTTCAAGGTTGACCCTATTTAATGTTTGCCTTATATTTTCTATTAATCGAAGAATATCTTTTAATATCTTTCTTAGATGAGTCGGAAGTCAAATTATTTTAATGCAGTTTTGTTCCAAAGAATTCTAAAAACACATTTATAATTGAAATGGGGCAATTTTTGACGAAGATATGGCCATTTATTTCAAGGTAGACCCTATTTAATGCTTTCCATATATTTTCTATTTATCGAAGAATATCCCTTAATATCTTTCTTAGATGAGTCGGAAGTCAAATTATTTTAATGCAGTTTTGTTTCGAAGATTGGGCGAATTCTAAAAACAACTTTATAATTGAAATATGGCAATTTTGGACGAAGATATGGCCATTTATTTCAAGGTAGACCCTATTTAATGCTTTCCATATATTTTCTATTTATCGAAGAATATCCCTTAATATCTTTCTTAGATGAGTCGGAAGTCAAATTATTTTAATGCAGTTTTATTCCAAAGATCAAGTGAATTCTAAAAACATTTTTATACTTGAAATGGGGCAATTTTTGACGAAGATATGGCCATTTATTTCAAGGTAGACCCTATTTAATGCTTTCTATATATTTTCTATTTATCGAAGAATATCCCTTAATATCTTTCTTAGATGAGTCGAAAGTCAAATTATTTTAATGCAGTTTTGTTCCAAAGATTGCGTGAATTCTAAAAACACCTTTATAATTGAAATGGGGCAATTTTTGACGAAGATATGGCCATTTATTTCAAGGTAGACCCTATTTAATGCTTTCCATATATTTTCTGTTAATTAAGAATATCCCTTAATATCTTTCTTAGATGAATCGGAAGTCAAATTATTTTAATGCAGTTTTGTTCCAAAGATTGTGTGAATTCTAAAAACACCTTTATTATTGAAATGGGGCAATTTGAGACAAAGATATGGCCATTTATTTCAAGGTTGACCCTATTTAATGTTTGCCTTTTATTTTCTATTAATCGAAGAATATCTTTTAATATCTTTCTTAAATGAGTCGGAAGTCAAATTATTTTAAAGCAGTTTTGTTCCAAAGAATTCTAAAAACACTTTTATAATTGAAATGGGGCAATTTTTTACGAAGATATGGCCATTTATTTCAAGGTAGACCCTATTTAATGCTTTCCATATATTTTCAATGTATCGAAGAATATCCCTTAATATGTTTCTTAGATGAGTCGGAAGTCAAATTATTTTAATGCAGTTTTGTTCCAAAGATTGAGTGAATTCTAAAAACACCTTTATAATTGAAATGGGGCAATTTTTGACGAAGATATGGCCATTTATTTCAAGGTAGACCCTATTTAATGCTTTCCATATATTTTCTATTTATCGAAGAATATCCCTTAATATCTTTCTTAGATGAGTCGGAAGTCAAATTATTTTAATGCAGTTTTGTTCCAAAGATCGAGTGAATTCTAAAACCATCTTTATAATTGATATGGGGCAATTTTTGACGAAGATAAGGCCATTTATTTCAAGGTAGACCCTATTTAATGCTTTCCATATATTTTCTGTTAATCAAGAATATTCCTTAATATCTTTCTTAGATGAGTCGGAAGTCAAATTATTTTAATACAGTTTTGTTCCAAAGATCGAGCGAATTCTAAAAACACCTTTATAATTGAAAGGGGGCTATTTTTGACGAAGATATGGCCATTTATTTCAAGGTAGACCCTATTTAATGCTTTCCATATATTTTCTATTTATCGAAGAATATCCCTTAATATCTTTCTTAGATGAGTCGAAAGTCAACTTATTTTAATGCAGTTTAGTTTCAAAGATCGAGCGAATTCTAAAAACACCTTTATAATTGAAATGGGGCAATTTTTGACGAAGATATGGCCATTTATTTCAAGGTAGACCCTATTTAATGCTTTCCATATATTTTCTATTTATCGAAGAATATCCCTTAATATCTTTCTTAGATGAGTCGGAAGTCAAATTATTTTAATGCAGTTTTGTTTCAAAGATCGAGCGAATTCTAAAAACACCTTTATAATTGAAATGGGGCAATTTTTGACGAAGATATGGCCATTTATTTCAAGGTAGACCCTATTTAATGCTTTCCATATATTTTCTGTTAATTAAGAATATCCCTTAATATCTTTCTTAGATGAATCGGAAGTCAAATTATTTTAATGCAGTTTTGTTCCAAAGATTGTGTGAATTCTAAAAACACCTTTATTATTGAAATGGGGCAATTTGAGACAAAGATATGGCCATTTATTTCAAGGTTGACCCTATTTAATGTTTGCCTTTTATTTTCTATTAATCGAAGAATATCTTTTAATATCTTTCTTAAATGAGTCGGAAGTCAAATTATTTTAAAGCAGTTTTGTTCCAAAGAATTCTAAAAACACTTTTATAATTGAAATGGGGCAATTTTTTACGAAGATATGGCCATTTATTTCAAGGTAGACCCTATTTAATGCTTTCCATATATTTTCAATGTATCGAAGAATATCCCTTAATATCTTTCTTAGATGAGTCGGAAGTCAAATTATTTTAATGCAGTTTTGTTTCAAAGATCGAGCGAATTCTAAAAACACCTTTATAATTGAAATGGGGCAATTTTTGACGAAGATATGGCCATTTATTTCAAGGTAGACCCTATTTAATGCTTTCCATATATTTTCTATTTATCGAAGAATATCCCTTAATATCTTTCTTAGATGAGTCGGAAGTCAAATTATTTTAATGCAGTTTTGTTCCAAAGATCGAGTGAATTCTAAAAACACCTTTATAATTGATATGGGGCAATTTTTGACGAAGATAAGGCCATTTATTTCAAGGTAGACCCTATTTAATGCTTTCCATATATTTTCTGTTAATCAAGAATATTCCTTAATATCTTTCTTAGATGAGTCGGAAGTCAAATTATTTTAAAACAGTTTTGTTTCAAAGATCGAGCGAATTCTAAAAACACCTTTATAATTGAAATGGGGCGATTTTTGACGAAGATATGGCCATTTATTTCAAGGTAGACCCTATTTAATGCTTTCCATATATTTTCTATTTATCGAAGAATATCCCTTAATATCTTTCTTAGATGAGTCGGAAGTCAAATTATTTTAATGCAGTTTTGTTTCAAAGATCGAGCGAATTCTAAAAACAACTTTATAATTGAAATGGGGCATTTTTGGACGAAGATATGGCCATTTATTTCAAGGTAGACCCTATTTAATGCTTTCCATATATTTTCTTTTTATCGAAGAATATCCCTTAATATCTTTCTTAGATGAGTCGGAAGTCAAATTATTTTAATGCAGTTTCGTTTCAAAGATTGCGTGAATTCTAAAAACACCTTTATAATTGAAATGGGGCAATTTTTGACGAAGATATGGCCATTTATTTCAAGGTAGACCCTATTTAATGCTTTCCATATATTTTTTGTTAATCAAGAATATCCCTTAATATCTTTCTTAGATGAATCGGAAGTCAAATTATTTTAATGCAGTTTTGTTATAAAGATTGAGTAAATTCTAAAAACACCTTTATAATTGAAATGGGGCAATTTGAGACAAAGATATGGCCATTTATTTCAATGTTGACCCTATTTAATGTTTGCCTTATATTTTCTATTAATCGAAGAATATCGCTTAATATCTTTCTTAGATGAGTCGGAAGTCAAATTATTTTAATGCAGTTTTGTTCCAAAGAATTCTAAAAACACATTTATAATTGAAATGGGGCAATTTTTTACGAAGATATGGCCATTTATTTCAAGGTAGACCCTATTTAATGCTTTCCATATATTTTCTATTTATCGAAGAATATCCCTTAATATCTTTCTTAGATGAGTCGGAAGTCAAATTATTTTAATGCAGTTTTGTTCCAAAGATTGCGTGAATTCTAAAAACACCTTTATAATTGAAATGGGGCAATTTTTGACGAAGATATGGCCATTTATTTCAAGGTAGACCCTATTTAATGCTTTCCATATATTTTCTGTTAATCAAGAATATCCCTTAATATCTTTCTTAGATGAATCGGAAGTCAAATTATTTTAATGCAGTTTTGTTCCAAAGATAGAGTGAATTCTAAAAACACCTTTATAATTGAAATAGGGCAATTTTTTACGAAGATATGGCCATTTATTTCAAGGTTGACCCTATTTAATGTTTGCCTTATATTTTCTATTAATCGAAGAATATCTTTTAATATCTTTCTTAGATGAGTCGGAAGTCAAATTATTTTAATGCAGTTTTGTTCCAAAGAATTCTAAAAACACATTTATAATTGAAATGGGGCAATTTTTGACGAAGATATGGCCATTTATTTCAAGGTAGACCCTATTTAATGCTTTCCATATATTTTCTATTTATCGAAGAATATCCCTTAATATCTTTCTTAGATGAGTCGGAAGTCAAATTATTTTAATACAGTTTTGTTTCGAAGATTGGGCGAATTTTAAAAACAACTTTATAATTGAAATGGGGCAATTTTGGACGAAGATATGGCCATTTATTTCAAGGTAGACCCTATTTAATGATTTCCATATATTTTCTATTTATCGAAGAATATCCCTTAATATCTTTCTTAGATGAGTCGGAAGTCAAATTATTTTAATGCAGTTTTATTCCAAAGATCAAGTAAATTCTAAAAACATTTTTATACTTGAAATGGGGCAATTTTTTACGAAGATATGGCCATTTATTTCAAGGTAGACCCTATTTAATGCTTTCCATATATTTTCTATTTATCGAAGAATATCCCTTAATATCTTTCTTAGATGAGTCGGAAGTCAAATTATTTTAATGCAGTTTTGTTCCAAAGATTGCGTGAATTCTAAAAACACCTTTATAATTGAAATGGGGCAATTTTTGACGAAGATATGGCCATTTATTTCAAGGTAGACCCTATTTAATGCTTTCCATATATTTTCTGTTAATCAAGAATATCCCTTAATATCTTTCTTAGATGAATCGGAAGTCAAATTATTTTAATGCAGTTTTGTTCCAAAGATTGTGTGAATTCTAAAAACACCTTTATTATTGAAATGGGGCAATTTGAGACAAAGATATGGCCATTTATTTCAAGATTGACCCTATTTAATGTTTGCCTTTTATTTTCTATTAATCGAAGAATATCTTTTAATATCTTTCTTAAATGAGTCGGAAGTCAAATTATTTTAATGCAGTTTTGTTCCAAAGAATTCTAAAAACACTTTTAAAATTGAAATGGGGCAATTTTTTACGAAGATATGGCCATTTATTTCAAGGTAGACCCTATTTAATGCTTTCCATATATTTTCAATGTATCGAAGAATATCCCTTAATATCTTTCTTAGATGAGTCGGAAGTCAAATTATTTTAATGCAGTTTTGTTTCGAAGATTGAGTGAATTCTAAAAACACCTTTATAATTGATATGGGTCAATTTTTGACGAAGATATGGCCATTTATTTCAAGGTAGACCCTATTTAATGCTTTCCATATATTTTCTATTTATCGAAGAATATCCCTTAATATCTTTCTTAGATGAGTCGGAAGTCAAATTATTTTAATGCAGTTTTGTTTCAAAGATTGCCTGAATTCTAAAAACACCTTTATAATTGAAATGGGGCAATTTTTGACGAAGATATGGCCATTTATTTCAAGGTAGACCCTATTTAATGCTTTCCATATATTTTCTATTTATCGAAGAATATCCCTTAATATCTTTCTTAGATGAGTCGGAAGTCAAATTATTTTAATGCAGTTTTGTTCCAAAGATCGAGTGAATTCTAAAAACACCTTTATAATTGATATGGGGCAATTTTTGACGAAGATAAGGCCATTTATTTCAAGGTAGACCCTATTTAATGCTTTCCATATATTTTCTGTTAATCAAGAATATTCCTAAATATCTTTCTTAGATGAGTCGGAAGTCAAAATATTTTAATGCAGTTTTGTTCCAAAGATCGAGCGAATTCTAAAAACACCTTTATAATTGAAAGGGGGCAATTTTTGACGAAGATATGGCCATTTATTTCAAGGTAGACCCTATTTAATGCTTTCCATATATTTGCTATTTATCGAAGAATATCCCTTAATATCTTTCTTAGATGAGTCGGAAGTCAAAATATTTTAATGCAGTTTTGTTCCAAAGATCGAGCGAATTCTAAAAACACCTTTATAATTGAAAGGGGGCTATTTTTGACGAAGATATGGCCATTTATTTCAAGGTTGACCCTATTTAATGCTTTCCATATATTTTCTATTTATCGAATAGCCCTTAATATCTTTCTTAGATGAGCCGGAAGTCAAATTATTTTAATGCAGCTTTGTTCTAAAGAATTCTAAAAACACCTTTATAATTGAAATGGGGCAATTTTTGACGAAGATATGGCCATTTATTTCAAGGTAGACCCTATTTGATGCTTTCCATAGCTTTTTTGTTAATCAAGAATATCCCTTAATATCTTTCTTAGATGAATCGGAAGTCAAATTATTTTAATGCAGTTTTGTTTCAAAGATAGAGTGAATTCTAAAAACACCTTTATAATTGAAATGGGGCAATTTGAGACAAAGATATGGCCATTTATTTCAAGGTTGACCCTATTTAATGTTTGCCTTATATTTTCTATTAATCGAAGAATATCTTTTAATATCTTTCTTAGATGAGTCGGAAGTCAAATTATTTTAATGCAGTTTTGTTCCACAAAATTCTAAAAACACATTTATAATTGAAATGGGGCAATTTTAGACGAAGATATGGCCATTTATTTCAAGGTAGACCCTATTTAATGCTTTCCATATATTTTCTATTTATCGAAGAATATCCCTTAATATCTTTCTTAGATGAGTCGGAAGTCAAATTATTTTAATGCAGTTTTGTTTCGAAGATCGAGTGAATTCTAAAAACACCTTTATAATTGAAATGGGGAATTTTTGGACGAAGATATGGCCATTTATTTCAAGGTAGACCCTATTTAATGCTTTCCATATATTTTCTATTTATCGAAGAATATCCCTTAATATCTTTCTTAGATGAGTCGGAAGTCAAATTATTTTAATGCAGTTTTGTTCCAAAGATTGAGTGAATTCTAAAAACACCTTTATAATTGAAATGGGGCAATTTTTGACGAAGATATGGCCATTTATTTCAAGGTAGACCCTATTTAATGCTTTCCATATATTTTCATGTTAATCAAGAATATCCCTTTATATCTTTCTTAGATGAGTCGGAAGTCAAATTATTTTAATGCAGTTTTGTTCCAAAGATTGAGTGAATTCTAAAAACACCTTTATAATTGAAATGGGGCAATTTGAGACAAAGATATGGCCATTTATTTCAAGGTAGACCCTATTTAATGCTTGCCTTATATTTTCTATTAATCGAAGAATATCTTTTAATATCTTTCTTAGATGAGTCGGAAGTCAAATTATTTTAATGCAGTTTTGTTCCAGAGACCTCTCAGAACACCTTTATAATTGAAATGGGGCAATTTTTGACGAAGATATGGCCATTTATTTCAAGGTAGACCCTATTTAATGCTTTCCATAGCTTTTTTGTTAATCAAGAATATCCCTTAATATCTTTCTTAGATGAATCGGAAGTCAAATTATTTTAATGCAGTTTTGTTATAAAGATTGAGTAAATTCTAAAAACACCTTTATAATTGAAATGGGGCAATTTGAGACAAAGATATGGCCATTTATTTCAATGTTGACCCTATTTAATGTTTGCCTTATATTTTCTATTAATCGAAGAATATCGCTTAATATCTTTCTTAGATGAGCCGGAAGTCAAATTATTTTAATGCAGCTTTGTTCTAAAGAATTCTAGAAACACCTTTATAATTGAAATGGGGCAATTTTTTACGAAGATATGGCCATTTATTTCAAGGTAGACCCTATTTAATGCTTTCCATATATTTTCTATTTATCGAAGAATATCCCTTAATATCTTTCTTAGATGAGTCGGAAGTCAAATTATTTTAATGCAGTTTTGTTTCGAAGGTCGAGTGAATTCTAAAAACACATTTATAATTGAAATGGGGCAATTTTGGACGAAGATATGGCCATTTATTTCAAGGTAGACCCTATTTAATACTTTCCATATATTTTCTATTTATCGAAGAATATCCCTTAATATCTTTCTTAGATGAGTCGGAAGTCAAATTATTTTAATGCAGTTTTGTTCCAAAGATCGATTGAATTCTAAAAACACCTTTATAATTGAAAGGGGGCAATTTTTGACGAAGATATGGCCATTTATTTCAAGGTAGACCCTATTTAATGCTTTCCATATATTTTCTATTTATCGAAGACTATCCCTTTATATCTTTCTTAGATGAGTCGGAAGTCAAATTATTTTAATGCAGTTTTGTTCCAAAGATTGAGTGAATTCTAAAAACACCTTTATAATTGAAATGGGGCAATTTGAGACAAAGATATGGCCATTTATTTCAAGGTAGACCCTATTTAATGCTTGCCTTATATTTTCTATTAATCGAAGAATATCTTTTAATATCTTTCTTAGATGAGTCGGAAGTCAAATTATTTTAATGCAGTTTTGTTCCAAAGAATTCTAAAAACACCTTAATAATTGAAATGTGGCAATTTTTTACGAAGAAATGGCCATTTATTTCAAGGTAGACCCTATTTAATGCTTTCCATATATTTTCTATTTATCGAAGAATATCCCTTAATATCTTTCTTAGATGAGTCGGAAGTCAAATTATTTTAATGCACTTTTGTTCCAAAGATCGATTGAATTCTTAAAACACCTATATAATTGAAATGGGGCAATTTTTGACGAAGCTATGGCCATTTATTTCAAGGTAGACCCTATTTAATGCTTTCCATATATTTTCTATTTATCGAAGAATATCCCTTAATATCTTTCTTAGATGAGTCGGAAGTCAAATTATTTTAATGCAGTTTTGTTCCAAAGATTGAGTGAATTCTAAAAACACCTTTATAATTGAAATGGGGCAATTTTTGACGAAGATATGGCCATTTATTTCAAGGTAGACCCTATTTAATGCTTTCCATATATTTTCTATTTATCGAAGAATATCCCTTAATATCTCTCTTAGATGAGTCGGAAGTCTAAATATTTTAATGCAGTTTTGTATCAAAGATTGAGTGAATTCTAAGAACACCTTTATAATTGAAATGGGGCAATTTTTGACGAAGATATGGCCATTTATTTCAAGGTAGACCCTATTTAATGCTTTCCATATATTTTCTACTTATCGAAGAATATCCCTTAATATCTTTCTTAGATGAGTCGGAAGTCAAATTATTTAAATGCACTTTTGTTCCGAAGATCGAGTGAATTCTAAAAACACCATTTTAATTGAAATGGGGCAATTTTGGACGAAGATATGGCCATTTATTTCAAGGTAGACCCTATTTAATGCTCTCCATATATTTTCTATTTATCGAAGAATATCTTTTAATATCTTTCTTAGATGAGTCGGAAGTCAAATTATTTTAATGCACTTTTGTTCCGAAGA